>NC_080726.1:723188-725688 GCF_019097595.1 Hemibagrus wyckioides
TTCAGCTATAAACACTCGTCCCCTCAGCAGTCTCTCTTTATTCTCCCTCTCTTCAGCTATAAACACTCATCCCCTCAGCAGTCTCTCTTTATTCTCCCTCTCTTCAGCTATAAACACTCATCCCCTCAGCAGTCTCTCTTTATTCTCCCTCTCTTCAGCTATAAACACTCATCCCCTCAGCAGTCTCTCTTTATTCTCTCTCTCTTCAGCTATAAACACTCGTCCCCTCAGCAGTCTCTCTTTATTCTCCCTCTCTTCAGCTATAAACACTCATCCCCTCAGCAGTCTCTCTTTATTCTCCCTCTCTTCAGCTATAAACACTCATCCCCTCAGCAGTCTCTCTTTATTCTCCCTCTCTTCAGCTATAAACACTCATCCCCTCAGCAGTCTCTCTTTATTCTCCCTCTCTTCAGCTATAAACACTCGTCCCCTCAGCAGTCTCTCTTTATTCTTTCTCTTAGGCTATAAACACTCATCCCCTCAGCAGTCTCTCTTTATTCTTTCTCTTAGGCTATAAACACTCATCCCCTCAGCAGTCTCTCTTTATTCTCCCTCTCTTCAGCTATAAACACTCATCCCCTCAGCAGTCTCTCTTTATTCTCCCTCTCTTCAGCTATAAACACTCATCCCCTCAGCAGTCTCTCTTTATTCTCCCTCTCTTCAGCTATAAACACTCATCCCCTCAGCAGTCTCTCTTTATTCTCTCTCTCTTCAGCTATAAACACTCATCCCCTCAGCAGTCTCTCTTTATTCTCCCTCTCTTCAGCTATAAACACTCGTCCCCTCAGCAGTCTCTCTTTATTCTCCCTCTCTTCAGCTATAAACACTCGTCCCCTCAGCAGTCTCTCTTTATTCTCCCTCTCTTCAGCTATAAACACTCGTCCCCTCAGCAGTCTCTCTTTATTCTCCCTCTCTTCAGCTATAAACACTCATCCCCTCAGCAGTCTCTCTTTATTCTCTCTCTCTTCAGCTATAAACACTCATCCCCTCAGCAGTCTCTCTTTATTCTCCCTCTCTTCAGCTATAAACACTCATCCCCTCAGCAGTCTCTCTTTATTCTCCCTCTCTTCAGCTATAAACACTCATCCCCTCAGCAGTCTCTCTTTATTCTCTCTCTCTTCAGCTATAAACACTCATCCCCTCAGCAGTCTCTCTTTATTCTCCCTCTCTTCAGCTATAAACACTCGTCCCCTCAGCAGTCTCTCTTTATTCTCCCTCTCTTCAGCTATAAACACTCGTCCCCTCAGCAGTCTCTCTTTATTCTCTCTCTCTTCAGCTATAAACACTCGTCCCCTCAGCAGTCTCTCTTTATTCTCCCTCTCTTCAGCTATAAACACTCATCCCCTCAGCAGTCTCTCTTTATTCTCCCTCTCTTCAGCTATAAACACTCATCCCCTCAGCAGTCTCTCTTTATTCTCCCTCTCTTCAGCTATAAACACTCATCCCCTCAGCAGTCTCTCTTTATTCTCCCTCTCTTCAGCTATAAACACTCATCCCCTCAGCAGTCTCTCTTTATTCTCCCTCTCTTCAGCTATAAACACTCGTCCCCTCAGCAGTCTCTCTTTATTCTCCCTCTCTTCAGCTATAAACACTCGTCCCCTCAGCAGTCTCTCTTTATTCTCCCTCTCTTCAGCTATAAACACTCGTCCCCTCAGCAGTCTCTCTTTATTCTCCCTCTCTTCAGCTATAAACACTCGTCCCCTCAGCAGTCTCTCTTTATTCTCCCTCTCTTCAGCTATAAACACTCGTCCCCTCAGCAGTCTCTCTTTATTCTCCCTCTCTTCAGCTATAAACACTCGTCCCCTCAGCAGTCTCTCTTTATTCTCCCTCTCTTCAGCTATAAACACTCGTCCCCTCAGCAGTCTCTCTTTATTCTCTCTCTCTTCAGCTATAAACACTCATCCCCTCAGCAGTCTCTCTTTATTCTCTCTCTCTTCAGCTATAAACACTCATCCCCTCAGCAGTCTCTCTTTATTCTCCCTCTCTTCAGCTATAAACACTCATCCCCTCAGCAGTCTCTCTTTATTCTCTCTCTCTTCAGCTATAAACACTCATCCCCTCAGCAGTCTCTCTTTATTCTCCCTCTCTTCAGCTATAAACACTCGTCCCCTCAGCAGTCTCTCTTTATTCTCCCTCTCTTCAGCTATAAACACTCGTCCCCTCAGCAGTCTCTCTTTATTCTCCCTCTCTTCAGCTATAAACACTCGTCCCCTCAGCAGTCTCTCTTTATTCTCCCTCTCTTCAGCTATAAACACTCGTCCCCTCAGCAGTCTCTCTTTATTCTCCCTCTCTTCAGCTATAAACACTCGTCCCCTCAGCAGTCTCTCTTTATTCTCCCTCTCTTCAGCTATAAACACTCGTCCCCTCAGCAGTCTCTCTTTATTCTCCCTCTCTTCAGCTATAAACACTCGTCCCCTCAGCAGTCTCTCTTTATTCTCCCTCTCTTCAGCTATAAACACTCGTCCCCTCAGCAGTCTCTCTTTATTCTCCCTCTCTTCAG
>NC_080726.1:730688-733188 GCF_019097595.1 Hemibagrus wyckioides
TAGGGTTTTTCTTTCTCACACGCCATCTCTCTGTGAGGAACTTCTTTAAGCTGCCTTCATGTATTTATTTGTAGTCTAGCAGTCAGGAGAAGACTGGAGGAGGACAGCAGCCTCAGCACAGGAAGCAGCCTCAACCCAGACCAGACCTTCTCTCTCTTAGACCTGTGTCCTCACACCATCTACTCCACATACAGAGGTCACTTCTACAGATAGAAACACAGCTGTGTCACACACTCCCTGGTCATCTATTGTCACAATCCTGTACATGGAGGATGTGGAGAAGGCGGCATTCAATTACTTCCAGGGGACAACACCAACCCTTTGGTTCAGATATGTACATGATACCTTGGTGAAAATCAACAGCTGAGAAGTACAGTCCTTCACAGATCATATCATTGCTATTGACACTAACATTAAGTTCACCAGAGAGACACCAAGGACAACAGGTTGGTGTTTCTGGACTGTGCAGTTCTCTGAGGGAATGATGGAGAGCTAGGAGTAGAAGTATACAGTAAAGCCACACACAGTCCAGTACCTGCTGTTTGATTCCCACTGCAATTGGGACATTACACCACAGGGCAGAAAGCATCTCCACCTCTAGAGAAGGACAACAGACCAAACTGAGAGCCAGAACCAAACGAAAAACTGGTCATCCCTGACATGGCCAGAGTATCCGAGAAACTGAAAAGGATTTTTGGGAAACATCACATACAAGTTCACTTTAAACTCACCAACGCACAGACAGAGACTCGTCCACCCCAAAGACTGGACACCAAAACACAAGAAGAGCAAATTACACAGTCCAGTGCAGTGTAGAGTGTACAAAGCTCTACACTGGAGAGACAAAACAACCACACAGGAGGATGAACCAACACAGAAGGAACAACACCTCAGGACAACCTGTCTCCTATTTTTCATGCTGCTCTTTATTCCATCCCCAAGAAGATCAAGAGCTCTTCACATGTCCACCAGCAAAGCCACACCTCCATCCACTCTCACATTCTCTGATCATTACCCATAATACTTCAAGATTCAATTCAATTCAAGATTCAAGAAGCTTTATTGTCATTTCAACCACATACAGCTGGCGCAGTACATAGTGAAATGAAACAACTTACATCTTAACAACTTACTCCTAACTCCTCCCCCAACTCTCACCTTAACCTTGTTCCTTAACGAGACTATCCAGGGAGGGGAGGATCTGTGACCCTGGAGGATACTAATTTGTGGAATCCTGCCAGCTTCCCTCAGACTGACGAATCTGTTCAGATGAGTAATGAAACGTTTCTCTCTAACGAGAAAGAAGTCCAGCTAACATGACTCAACGTCCAAATAACTGCACCTGGATGACCGAATCTTCATTTTGTAGCTTAACGTTTAATAATTCAAGAATAAATTTTAAGTAAAAGCACAATCCCTTTTGTATGTTTCTCATGTTCTCATTTTGGGTTCAGGTTCTCTGAGTTCCACCCACTTCCCAAAAACTTGCCAAGATTTGAAAGAGCTAGTCTAAATAACCTGTGTATTAAAGTGGCATCCTTCTCAGGGTGTATTCCTGCCTGGTGCACAGTGTTCTGGGGATAGACTCCACATCCACCTCCACCCTGACCAGGAGAAACAGCTTACTGAAAATGAATCAATCAACTGAGTCAAATAAACTGACTCTGAATTGACTCTGAAGTGGATGGATCTCCAATCTACTTTTAATTTTTGAAATCTGCTCTATGTCTACAGCAGAAATATCACTTTATATAGAATGTTATTAAGGTTTGATATCTGATGAAAGTTCTCAGCCTCGACACTCAGATGTTTGGATCGGACTGAACCACCGTGAACTGATCCTGAACTGTGGGAAAAGTGGAGAAGTTACAAAATGAGGCGAGTAAAAAATCCTACAAAGTGTTGTGATTAAAAATAAGCATGAATCCAGAAGAGCGTGGAGTTCAGTGCGTCACAATGTGGTGTGTGTTAGTGAGAGAAAGAGCTTTTCTGTTCAAACACAGCCACTGGGGAAAAGCATGATTCCAGAGAAACGATCACACGCAGAACTCTGAGGATAAACTGCTGACCATTTACACAGAAACACTTCCTGTCTGTTACAGCTGATCAGCCTGAAACATGTGGGAGAATCATCATCACCATCATCATCACCACCATCATCACCACCACAATCGCCATCATCATCACCATCATCACCAACAACACAATCCTCATCACCATCATCACCAACAACACAATCATCATCATCAGCACCATCATCATCATCATCACATCATCATCAGCAACAACACAATCATCATCACCATCATCATCATCATCACCAACAACACAATCCTCATCACCATCATCACCAACAACACAATCATCATCATCAGCACCATCATCATCATCATCACATCATCATCAGCAACAACACAATCATCATCACCATCATCATCATCATCACCAACAACAACACAATCATCATCATCAGCAACAACACAATCATCATCATCACCAT
>NC_080726.1:735688-768104 GCF_019097595.1 Hemibagrus wyckioides
GCACCATCATCATCACATCATCATCAGCAACAACACAATCATCATCACCATCATCATCACCAACAACACAATCATCATCATCATCAGCACCATCATCATCATCATCATCACATCATCATCATCACATCATCACATCATCATCATCATCACATCATCATCATCACCAACAACACAATCATCATCATCATCAGCACCATCATCATCATCACATCATCATCACCAACAACACAATGATCATCATCATCAGCACCATCATCATCATCACATCATCATCATCACCAACAACACAATCATCATCATCAGCAGCACCATCATCATCATCACATCATCATCATCACATCATCATCATCATCATCATCATCACCATCATCATCATCATCACATCATCATCATCACCAACAACACAATCATCATCATCAGCAGCACCATCATCATCATCACATCATCATCATCATCATCACATCATCATCATCACCAACAACACAATCATCATCATCAGCAGCACCATCATCATCATCACATCATCATCATCAGCAACAACACAATCATCATCACCATCATCATCACCAACAACACAATCATCATCATCATCATCAGCACCATCATCATCATCACATCATCATCACCAACAACACAATGATCATCATCATCAGCACCATCATCATCATCATCATCATCACATCATCATCATCACCAACAACACAATCATCATCATCATCAGCACCATCATCATCATCACATCATCATCACCAACAACACAATCATCATCATCATCAGCACCATCATCATCATCATCATCATCATCATCATCATCACATCATCACCAACAACACAATCATCATCATCACCAACAACACAATCATCATCATCATCATCATCACCAACAACACAATCATCATCATCATCATCATCATCATCACCAACAACACAATCATCATCATCATCATCATCATCACCAACAACAACACAATCATCATCATCATCACCAACAACAACACAATCATCATCATCATCACCACCATCATCATCACCATCAAAATCACCATCATCATCACCAACAACAACACAATCCTCATCACCATTATCATCAGCAACAACACAAGCATCATCATCATCACCACCATCATCATCACCATCAAAATCACCATCATCATCACCAACAACAACACAATCCTCATCACCATTATCATCAGCAACAACACAAGCATCATCAGCACCATCATCTTCATCATCATCATCACCATCATCATCATCACCACCATCATCATCACAATTACCTTCATCATCACCAACAACACAATCCTCATCACCATTATCATCAGCAACAACACAATCATAATCATCACCATCATCACCATCATCATCACTAACAACAACACAATCATCATCATCATCATCATCATTACCATCATCATCACCATCATCATAATCATCACCATCATCATCACTAACAACAACACAATCATCATCATCATCATCACCATCATCATAATCATCAACATCATCATCAGCAACAACACAATCATCTTCATCATCATCATCATCACCATCATCATCACCAACAACACAATCATCATCACCATCACCATAATCATCACCATCATCATCAACAACACAATCATCATCATCAGCACCAACAACACAATCATCATCATCATCATCACATCATCACATCATCATCATCATCATCATCATCACATCATCACATCATCATCATCACATCATCATCATCATCACATCATCATCATCACCAACAACAACACAATCATCATCATCATCATCATCACATCATCATCATCATCATCACCAACAACACAATCATCATCATCATCAGCACCATCATCATCATCATCATCACATCATCATCATCACCAACAACACAATCATCATCATCATCATCATCATCACCAACAACAACACAATCATCATCATCATCATCATCACATCATCATCATCATCATCACCAACAACACAATCATCATCATCATCATCATCATCACCAACAACAACACAATCATCATCATCATCACCAACAACACAATCATCATCATCATCACCACCATCATCACCATCAAAATCACCATCATCATCACCAACAACAACACAATCCTCATCACCATTATCATCAGCAACAACACAAGCATCATCAGCACCATCATCTTCATCATCATCATCACCATCATCACCAACAACATCATCATCATCATCACCATCATCATCATCACCACCATCATCATAATTACCTTCATCACCAACAACACAATCCTCATCACCATTATCATCAGCAACAACACAATCATAATCATCACCATCATCACCATCATCATCACTAACAACAACACAATTATCATCATCATCATCACCATCATCATCACCATCATCATAATCATCAACATCATCATCAGCAACAACACAATCATCTTCATCATCATCATCATCACCATCATCATCACCAACAACACAATCATCATCACCATCACCATAATCATCACCATCATCATCACCACTATCACCATCATCATCATCATCACCAACAACACAATCATCATCATCATCATCATCACCATCATCATCACCATCATCATAATCATCAACATCATCATCAGCAACAACACAATCATCTTCATCATCATCATAATCATCACCATCATCATCACCACCATCACCATCATCATCACCACCATCACCATCATCACCAACAACACAATCATCACCATCATCATCACCACCATCACCATCATCATCATCATCACCAACAACACAATCATCATCATCATCATCACCAACAACACAATCATCATCATCATCACCACCAACAACACAATCATCATCATCATCATCACCATAATAACCTTCATCATTATCATCAAATTTGCTGTTTAAACCATATCAGAGCTACAGATGTTTATTACACATTTATTACACATTATAAAGATAAGCTCTGTAACTGGTTGTGTAAACAGTGTCCTGAGATGTTTCCTTTCCTGAGAGCTCAGTGACTGAACAGCTCCAGCATATGAAACTCCGGGATTTAGAGGCTGTGTAGGAATGAAAACCTGGGAGGATTGGGAGAAATCCAGTGTGTATGATAACGAGAGCAGAAATTCCTCTTCTGTGACATGTGGAGATAATAAACCTGGAGGATGAAGGCAGAAGAACTTGGGAGGAACCCGAGCACCTGCTGTGTGTTTATTGGAATACAGAAACTTCACAGCTCACATTATCTGTATATTTATAACATATCTCTGTTTGTGAGTGCACACCACAAACATATCATTATTATGACATCATCATTACTAAAATATCAGATATTTCTGTGATACATGATATATACAGTTTGCAAACTAGGTTTAAAGTGAGGTTCAGAGCAAGGTGTGAAGTGACGTTTAGAGGTGTAGAGTGAGGTTCAGAGCAAGGTGTGAAGTGATGTTTAGAGGTGTAGAGTGAGGTTCAGAGCAAGGTGTGAAGTGACATTTAGAGGTGTAGAGTGAGGTTCAGAGCAAGGTGTGAAGTGATGTTTAGAGGTGTAGAGTGAGGTTCCGAGCAAGGTTTTTAAGCGAGGTTCAATGTGAGGTGTAGAGCAAGGTTAAGAACAAGGATTAGAACAGGGTTTAGAGCAAGGTGTACAATGATGTTTAGAGCGAGGTTTAGAGGTGTAGTGCGAGGTTTAGAGGTGTAGAGTGAGGTTTAGAGGTGTAGAGCGAGGTTTAGAGGTGTAGTGCGAGGTTTAGAGGTGTAGTGTGAGGTTTAGAGGTGTAGTGCGAGGTTTAGAGATGTAGTGCGAGGTTTAGAGGTGTAGTGTGAGGTTTAGAGGTGTAGAGCGAGGTTTAGAGATGTAGTGTGAGGTTTAGAGGTGTAGAGTGAGGTTTAGAGGTGTAGAGCGAGGTTTAGAGGTGTAGTGCGAGGGTTAGAGGTGTAGAGTGAGGTTTAGGGATGTAGTGTGAGGTTTAGAGGTGTAGAGTGAGGTTTAGAGGTGTAGTGTGAGGTTTAGAGGTGTAGAGCGAGGTTTAGAGTTGTAAAGCAAGGTTCAGAGTGAGGTGTGAAGTGAGGTTTAGAGGTGCAGAGTGAAGTTTAGAGGTGTAGTGTGAGGTTGAGAGGTGTAGTGCGAGGTTGAGAGGTGTAGTGCGAGGTTGAGAGGTGTAGAGTGAGGTTTAGAGGTGTAGAGTGAGGTTTAGAGGTGTAGAGTGAGGTTTAGAGGTGTAGAGTGAGGTTTAGAGATGTAGTGCGAGGTTTAGAGATGTAGTGTGAGGTTTAGAGATGTAGTGCGAGGTTTAGAGATGTAGTGCAAGGTTTAGAGGTGTAGAGCGAGGTTTAGAGGTGTAGAGCAAGGTTCAGAGTGAGGTGTGAAGTGAGGTTTAGAGGTGTAGAGTGAGGTTTAGAGGTGTAGAGTGAGGTTTAAAGGTGTAGTGTGAGGTTTAGAGATGTAGTGCGAGGTTTAGAGGTGTAGAGTGAGGTTTAGAGATGTAGTGCGAGGTTTAGAGGTGTAGAGCGAGGTTTAGAGGTGTAGAGCAAGGTTCAGAGTGAGGTGTGAAGTGAGGTTTAGAGGTGTAGAGTGAGGTTTAGAGGTGTAGAGTGAGGTTTAGAGATGTAGTGCGATGTTTAGAGGCCTAGAGTGAGGTTTAGAGATATAGTGCAAGGTTTAGAGGTGTAGTGCGAGGTTTAGAGGTGTAGAGTGAGGTTTAGAGATGTAGTGCAAGGTTTAGAGTGTAGTGCGAGGTTTAGAGGTGTAGTGTGAGGTTTAGAGGTGTAGTGTGAGGTTTAGAGATGTAGTGCGAGGTTTTGAGGTGTAATGTGAGGTTTAGAGGTGTAGAGTGAGGTTTAGAGGTGTAGTGTGAGGTTTAGAAATGTAGTGTGAGGTTTAGAGGTGTAGTGTGAGGTTTAGAGATGTAGTGAAAGGTTTAGAGGTGTAATGTGAGGTTTAGAGGCCTAGAGTGAGGTTTAGAGATGTAGTGCGAGGTTTAGAGGTGTAGAGTGAGGTTTAGAGGTGTAGTGTGAGGTTTAGAGATGTAGAGTGAGGTTTAGAGGTGTAGTGTGAGGTTTAGAGGCCTAGAGTGAGGTTTAGAGATGTAGTGCAAGGTTTAGAGGTGTAGTGCGAGGTTTAGAGGTGTAGAGCAAGGTTTAGAGATGTAGTGCGAGGTTTAGAGGTGCAGAGTGAGGTTTAGAGGTGTAGTGTGAGGTTGAGAGGTGTAGTGCGAGGTTGAGAGGTGTAGAGTGAGGTTTAGAGGTGTAGAGTGAGGTTTAGAGGTGTAGAGTGAGGTTTAGAGATGTAGTGCGAGGTTTAGAGGTGTAGAGTGAGGTTTAGAGGTGTAGAGTGAGGTTTAGAGATGTAGTGCGAGGTTTAGAGATGTAGTGTGAGGTTTAGAGATGTAGTGCGAGGTTTAGAGATGTAGTGCAAGGTTTAGAGGTGTAGAGCGAGGTTTAGAGGTGTAGAGCAAGGTTCAGAGTGAGGTGTGAAGTGAGGTTTAGAGGTGTAGAGTGAGGTTTAGAGGTGTAGAGTGAGGTTTAAAGGTGTAGTGTGAGGTTTAGAGATGTAGTGCGAGGTTTAGAGGTGTAGAGTGAGGTTTAGAGATGTAGTGCGAGGTTTAGAGGTGTAGAGCGAGGTTTAGAGCAAGGTTCAGAGTGAGGTGTGAAGTGAGGTTTAGAGGTGTAGAGTGAGGTTTAGAGGTGTAGAGTGAGGTTTAGAGATGTAGTGCGATGTTTAGAGGCCTAGAGTGAGGTTTAGAGATATAGTGCAAGGTTTAGAGGTGTAGTGCAAGGTTTAGAGGTGTAGAGCGAGGTTTAGAGATGTAGTGCAAGGTTTAGAGGTGTAGTGCGAGGTTTAGAGGTGTAGTGCGAGGTTTAGAGGTGTAGTGCGAGGTTTCGAGGTGTAGAGTGAGGTTTAGAGGTGTAGAGCGAGGTTTAGAGATGTAGTGCGAGGTTTAGAGGTGTAGTGTGAGGTTTAGAGGCCTAGAGTGAGGTTTAGAGATGTAGTGCAAGGTTTAGAGGTGTAGTGCGAGGTTTAGAGGTGTAGAGCGAGGTTTAGAGATGTAGTGCGAGGTTTAGAGGTGTAGAGTGAGGTGTGAAGTGAGGTTTAGAGGTGTAGAGTGAGATTTAGAGATGTAGTGCGAGGTTTAGAGGTGTAGTGCGAGGTTTAGAGGTGTAGTGCGAGGTTTCGAGGTGTAGAGTGAGGTTTAGAGGTGTAGAGCGAGGTTTAGAGATGTAGTGCGAGGTTTAGAGGTGTAGAGTGAGGTGTGAAGTGAGGTTTAGAGGTGTAGAGTGAGATTTAGAGATGTAGTGCGAGGTTTAGAGGTGTAGTGCGAGGTTTAGAGGTGTAGTGCGAGGTTTCGAGGTGTAGAGTGAGGTTTAGAGGTGTAGAGCGAGGTTTAGAGATGTAGTGCGAGGTTTAGAGATGTAGTGCAAGGTTTAGAGGTGTAGAGCGAGGTTTAGAGATGTAGTGCAAGGTTTAGAGGTGTAGTGCGAGGTTTAGAGGTGTAGAGCGAGGTTTAGAGATGTAGTGCAAGGTTTAGAGGTGTAGTACGAGGTTTAGAGGTGTAGTGCGAGGTTTAGAGGTGTAGTGTGAGGTTTAGAGATGTAGAGCGAGGTTTAGAGGTGTAGAGCGAGGTTTAGAGATGTAGTGCGAGGTTTAGAGGTGTAGTGCGAGGTTTAGAGGTGTAGTGCGAGGTTTAGAGGTGTAGAGTGAGGTGTGAAGTGAGGTTTAGAGGTGTAGAGTGAGATTTAGAGATGTAGTGCGAGGTTTAGAGGTGTAGTGCGAGGTTTAGAGGTGTAGAGTGAGGTTTAGAGGTGTAGTGCGAGGTTTAGAGGTGTAGAGTGAGGTGTGAAGTGAGGTTTAGAGGTGTAGAGTGAGATTTAGAGATGTAGTGCAAGGTTTAGAGGTGTACAGCGAGGTTTCAAGGTGTAGAGCGAGGTTTCGAGATGTAGTGCGAGGTTTAGTGGTGTAGAGTGAGGTTTAGAGGTGTAGAGCGAGGTTTAGAGGTGTAGAGCGAGGTTTAGAGGTGTAATGTGAGGTTTAGAGATATAGTGCAAGGTTTAGAGGTGTAGTGTGAGGTTTAGAGGTGTAGAGCGAGGTTCAGAGGTGTAATGTGAGGTTTAGAGATGTAGTGTGAGGTTTAGAGATGTAGTGCGAGGTTTAGAGGTGTAATGTGAGGTTTAGAGATGTAGTGCGAGGTTTAGAGGTGTAGTGCAAGGTTTAGAGGTGTAGAGTGAGATTTAGAGATGTAGTGCAAGGTTTAGAGGTGTAGAGTGAGGTTTAGAGGTGTAGAGCGAGGTTTAGAGGTGTAATGTGAGGTTTAGAGATGTAGTGTGAGGTTTAAAGATGTAGTGCGAGGTTTAGAGGTGTAGTGTGAGGTTTAGAGGTGTAGAGCGAGGTTTAGAGGTGTAGAGTGAGGTTTAGAGGTGTAGAGTGAGGTTTAGAGATGTAGTGCAAGGTTTAGAGGTGTAGAGTGAGATTTAGAGATGTAGTGCAAGGTTTAGAGGTGTAGTGTGAGGTTTAAAGATGTAGTGCGAGGTTTAGAGGTGTAGTGTGAGGTTTAGAGATGTAGTGTGAGGTTTAAAGATGTAGTGCGAGGTTTAAAGATGTAGTGCGAGGTTTAGAGGTGTAGAGCGAGGTTTAGAGGTGTAATGTGAGGTTTAGAGATGTAGTGTGAGGTTTAAAGATGTAGTGCGAGGTTTAGAGGTGTAGAGCGAGGTTTAGAGGTGTAGAGTGAGGTTTAGAGATGTAGTGCGAGGTTTAGAGATGTAGTGCGAGGTTTAGAGGTGTAGTGCGAGGTTTAGAGGTGTAGAGTGAGGTTTAGAGATGTAGTGCGAGGTTTAGAGATGTAGTGCGAGGTTTAGAGATGTAGTGCGAGGTTTAGAGGTGTAGTGCGAGGTTTAGAGGTGTAGAGTGAGGTTTAAAGGTGTAGTGCGAGGTTTAGAGGTGTAGAGTGAGGTTTAGAGGTGTAGAGTGAGGTGTGAATTGAGGTTTAGAGGTGTAGAGTGAGGTTTAGTGGTGTAGTGCGAGGTTTAGAGATGTAGTGCGAGGTTTAGAGGTGTAGTGTGAGGTTTAGAGGTGTAGAGTGAGGTGTGAATTGAGGTTTAGAGGTGTAGAGTGAGGTTTAGTGGTGTAGTGCGAGGTTTAGAGGTGTAGTGCGAGGTTTAGAGGTGTAGAGTGAGGTGTGAATTGAGGTTTAGAGGTGTGAATTGAGGTTTAGAGGTGTAGTGCGAGGTTTAGAGGTGTAGTGCGAGGTTTAGAGGTGTAGAGTGAGGTTTAAAGCAAGGTTTAGAGCAGGGTGTGAAGTGATGTGTAGAGCAAGGTTTAGAGTGAGGTTTAGAGTGAGGTATGAAGTGAGGTCTAGAGTGAGGTGTGGAGTGAGGCAGGATGGGTTTGTGTAGCAGCTCTGGAGTGGAACGCTGATTATCAGCTGCAGCTCGCTGATAGAGACAGGAAGCGATCTGGGTGAGGGGTTAAGACAACAACATACCATTAACACGCTAAAAGCTTCACTGCTCTCACTTCAGCACAGGTTTCTTCTGCAGACTGCAGGTTTCTCTAGATGTTCAACAGGTTCAAGTCAGAGCTCACTACAGAATAGTCCAGTGTTTTAGTTCTAGCTGTTCTAGTCTGCTAGACAGTCTCAAGATTTCATCATGTCCTACACAGATGCAGATGCGGACACAGACCCAGGACAGAAGCTCCACAACATACCTGAACCTCTCTGTAGCCTTCATCTTCTCAAGCTAATGAGATTTACCCCAAATCTCCAGTTTGGTCTCATCTCTCAGAAGTACTGCAGCTTCTCAATTTCCATTTCAGTAAATTGCAGTGTGTGTTTTCTTCTGGAGTCCTCCTAGACCTGTTCTGATCAGACTCTAATGTACCTTGACCTTCAGTCCAGCTTCTTATTCTCTAGAAAAGTTTCTCTTGGCTGTTTTCTCCTCTGCTATTCTCTCTCTCTCTCTCTCTCTCTCTCTCTCTCTTCAGTCCGGGGGTGATTTTCCTCTCCTGCTCATATCCAGGGAGGTTTCAGTCTCACAGGCATTAAACTTTTTAACAATATTTACAGCCACAGTGACAGGAACACTGACTGCTCAGAGATCATCTTATAGCCTTTAAGGTTCACACACTTGTTTAGAATTCTCTTTCTGATCTCCTCAGACACTCCCTCAGCCCCCCCTCCCCCCACGGCTTTACTTTCTCTGGTCCAGCTTCAGTCTAGTGCAAAAAATAAATGTACTCCTCTGTTAGGGTTCTGTTTAATTTCGTACAAATTAAATCCTGAACATGCGCAGAAAAGAGGAACAAATCCTACCTGTCACCTCAGAGGGACAATAGCAACACACACACACACACGGCCATATTGGAGCCTCCCACCCACCCGGGCATGTACATCATCACCATCACCATGGGCGTGCACGCGCTTATTAACACACACACACACACACACACACACACCTCATGTCAAAACCTCAATAAACAACACTGGGCTTTAAAGCGGAAAAATCAGCGCGCGCTCACAATCGACATCATAGTATTATTGCATGTTTATATTAATCTTTCGCAACGAAGCGCGCGCCCGCACACACACAGACACACACACACACACACGCGCGCGCGTGCGCACACAAGCGTATATCAGTGTAAATTGCGCTGTGTACTCACTCGGAACGCTGTTATTAAAGAAGAAAAGCGGAAGGAAATCTCAGAGTCTCGCGCACAGAACCGGGATCAGTGTGAAACTGCAGCTCGGCCAATTTATTTTTATTTCTGTTAAATTCTATTCTCTGATGACGTGCGGTACAAATAAATAAAACACGAATTAAGGACTGGAGATCCTCCTCTTGCGCGCGCGCTGCCTCTCTCCTCCTGTGTTTCAGCGATATTAACGGGGAGCGACGCTCAACCCGACAACGAGCGCGAGCCAGCGGAATATACACACACACACACACACACACGGTCCCTCCCTCTCTCTCCTTCTCTCACTCTCTCTCTCTCTCTGCTGTAGTGTGCAGGGATAGATGCATTATCGGTTGCCAGATTGATTGTTTCTGCCCTAATTGGCTAATTGAGACTGTAGAGGCGGAAACATCTGACCATCACATCACCATTTACATTCTTACGGTAATGACCCCACTGAATCTCCTACACTACAGTTCACCCAGTGTCCACACTACAGGGCCTTCGTGTCACCGTCATCTTGTGAGCGTGAAGCAAGTTGGTGATTGCTGCATTAATTCATTGTAATAATCACTAGAAAATCACTGCAAAGGTTTGTGAAAACGCATCATCAGCAGCCAACTACCTGCCATTGAGTCTCTTCACCACAGCAGATATCTGCAAAGAGCACACAAAATCATCAAGGACTCCTCCCACCCGAGTCATAAACTGTTCAACCTCCTTCCATCCAGGAGGAGATACAGGTCCATCCTCACCAGAACCAGCAGGTTTAGGGCCAGTTTTTTTTCCCTCAACTATAAATCTGCTGAACTCTACACTACACCGCTAGGACACATGTCTCACTACACTTCACCACCCTGCAGTTCTGCTCCACTCTGTACATTCTGTTAATATAATATTTTTCACTGTTTATCTATTTATATACATTTATATATACTTTATTTATACATACTATATACTATCTGTATAAACACTGTATATTATCTGTTATTGTTGTACGCACTGTACATAATGCACACATCTATAGCACAGTTATAATTACACCTGTCACTTTATCTGCTGTAAATACACTCTGTACACTCCTCTATACACACTCTGTACACTCCTCTATACACACTCTGTACACTCCTCTATACACACTCTGTACACTCCTCTATACACACTCTGTACACTCCTCTATACACACTCTGTACACTCCTCTATACACACTCTGTACACTCCTCTCTATACACACTCTGTACACTCCTCTATACACACTCTGTACACTCCTCTATACACACTCTGTACACTCCTCTCTATACACACTCTGTACACTCCTCTCTATACACACTCTGTACACTCCTCTATACACACTCTGTACACTCCTCTCTATACACACTCTGTACACTCCTCTATACACACTCTGTACACTCCTCTATACACACTCTGTACACTCCTCTCTATACACACTCTGTACACTCCTCTATACACACTCTGTACACTCCTCTATACACACTCTGTACACTCCTCTCTATACACACTCTGTACACTCCTCTATACACACTCTGTACACTCCTCTCTATACACACTCTGTACACTCCTCTATACACACTCTGTACACTCCTCTATACACACTCTGTACACTCCTCTATACACACTCTGTACACTCCTCTCTATACACACTCTGTACACTCCTCTATACACACTCTGTACACTCCTCTATACACACTCTGTACACTCCTCTCTATACACACTCTGTACACTCCTCTATACACACTCTGTACACACCTCTCTATACACACTCTGTACACTCCTCTATACACACTCTGTACACTCCTCTATACACACTCTGTACACTCCTCTCTATACACACTCTGTACACTCCTCTATACACACTCTGTACACTCCTCTCTATACACACTCTGTACACTCCTCTATACACACTCTGTACACTCCTCTCTATACACACTCTGTACACTCCTCTATACACACTCTGTACACTCCTCTCTATACACACTCTGTACACACCTCTCTATACACACTCTGTACACTCCTCTCTATACACACTCTGTACACTCCTCTATACACACTCTGTACACTCCTCTATACACACTCTGTACACTCCTCTATACACACTCTGTACACTCCTCTATACACACTCTGTACACTCCTCTCTATACACACTCTGTACACTCCTCTATACACACTCTGTACACTCCTCTATACACACTCTGTACACTCCTCTATACACACTCTGTACACTCCTCTCTATACACACTCTGTACACTCCTCTATACACACTCTGTACACTCCTCTCTATACACACTCTGTACACTCCTCTATACACACTCTGTACACTCCTCTCTATACACACTCTGTACACACCTCTCTATACACACGCTGTACACTCCTCTCTATACACACTCTGTACACTCCTCTATACACACTCTGTACACTCCTCTATACACACTCTGTACACTCCTCTATACACACTCTGTACACTCCTCTATACACACTCTGTACACTCCTCTCTATACACACTCTGTACACTCCTCTATACACACTCTGTACACTCCTCTCTATACACACTCTGTACACTCCTCTATACACACTCTGTACACTCCTCTATACACACTCTGTACACTCCTCTATACACACTCTGTACACACCTCTCTATACACACTCTGTACACTCCTCTATACACACTCTGTACACTCCTCTATACACACTCTGTACACTCCTCTATACACACTCTGTACACACCTCTCTATACACACTCTGTACACTCCTCTCTATACACACTCTGTACACACCTCTCTATACACACGCTGTACACTCCTCTCTATACACACTCTGTACACTCCTCTATACACACTCTGTACACTCCTCTATACACACTCTGTACACTCCTCTCTATGCACACTCTGTACACTCCTCTATACACACTCTGTACACTCCTCTATACACACTCTGTACACTCCTCTCTATACACACTCTGTACACTCCTCTATACACACTCTGTACACTCCTCTCTATACACACTCTGTACACACCTCTATACACACTCTGTACACTCCTCTCTATACACACTCTGTACACTCCTCTCTATACACACTCTGTACACACCTCTCTATACACACGCTGTACACTCCTCTCTATACACACTCTGTACACTCCTCTCTATACACACTCTGTACACTCCTCTATACACACTCTGTACACTCCTCTATACACACTCTGTACACTCCTCTCTATACACACTCTGTACACTCCTGTATACACACTCTGTACACTCCTCTATACACACTCTGTACACACCTCTCTATACACACTCTGTACACTCCTCTATACACACTCTGTACACTCCTCTCTATACACACTCTGTACACACCTCTCTATACACACGCTGTACACTCCTCTCTATACACACTCTGTACACTCCTCTATACACACTCTGTACACTCCTCTATACACACTCTGTACACTCCTCTATACACACTCTGTACACTCCTCTCTATACACACTCTGTACACTCCTCTATACACACTCTGTACACTCCTCTATACACACTCTGTACACTCCTCTCTATACACACTCTGTACACTCCTCTATACACACTCTGTACACTCCTCTATACACACTCTGTACACTCCTCTATACACACTCTGTACACTCCTCTCTATACACACTCTGTACACTCCTCTATACACACTCTGTACACTCCTCTATACACACTCTGTACACTCCTCTATACACACTCTGTACACTCCTCTATACACACTCTGTACACTCCTCTCTATACACACTCTGTACACTCCTCTATACACACTCTGTACACTCCTCTATACACACTCTGTACACTCCTCTATACACACTCTGTACACTCCTCTCTATACACACTCTGTACACTCCTCTCTATACACACTCTGTACACTCCTCTATACACACTCTGTACACACCTCTCTATACACACTCTGTACACTCCTCTCTATACACACTCTGTACACTCCTCTATACACACTCTGTACACTCCTCTATACACACTCTGTACACTCCTCTCTATACACACTCTGTACACTCCTCTCTATACACACTCTGTACACTCCTCTATACACACTCTGTACACTCCTCTATACACACTCTGTACACTCCTCTCTATACACACTCTGTACACTCCTCTATACACACTCTGTACACTCCTCTATACACACTCTGTACACTCCTCTCTATACACACTCTGTACACTCCTCTATACACACTCTGTACACTCCTCTATACACACTCTGTACACTCCTCTATACACACTCTGTACACTCCTCTCTATACACACTCTGTACACTCCTCTATACACACTCTGTACACTCCTCTCTATACACACTCTGTACACTCCTCTATACACACTCTGTACACTCCTCTATACACACTCTGTACACACCTCTCTATACACACTCTGTACACTCCTCTATACACACTCTGTACACTCCTCTATACACACTCTGTACACTCCTCTCTATACACACTCTGTACACTCCTCTATACACACTCTGTACACTCCTCTATACACACTCTGTACACTCCTCTCTATACACACTCTGTACACTCCTCTATACACACTCTGTACACTCCTCTATACACACTCTGTACACTCCTCTCTATACACACTCTGTACACTCCTCTATACACACTCTGTACACTCCTCTCTATACACACTCTGTACACTCCTCTCTATACACACTCTGTACACACCTCTCTATACACACTCTGTACACTCCTCTCTATACACACTCTGTACACTCCTCTCTATACACACTCTGTACACTCCTCTCTATACACACTCTGTACACTCCTCTCTATACACACTCTGTACACTCCTCTATACACACTCTGTACACTCCTCTCTATACACACTCTGTACACTCCTCTCTATACACACTCTGTACACTCCTCTATACACACTCTGTACACTCCTCTATACACACTCTGTACACTCCTCTATACACACTCTGTACACTCCTCTATACACACTCTGTACACTCCTCTATACACACTCTGTACACTCCTCTATACACACTCTGTACACTCCTCTATACACACTCTGTACACTCCTCTATACACACTCTGTACACACCTCTCTATACACACTCTGTACACTCCTCTCTATACACACTCTGTACACTCCTCTCTATACACACTCTGTACACACCTCTCTATACACACGCTGTACACTCCTCTCTATACACACTCTGTACACTCCTCTATACACACTCTGTACACTCCTCTATACACACTCTGTACACTCCTCTATACACACTCTGTACACTCCTCTCTATGCACACTCTGTACACTCCTCTATACACAATCTGTACACTCCTGTATACACACTCTGTACACTCCTCTATACACACTCTGTACACTCCTCTCTATACACACTCTGTACACTCCTCTATACACACTCTGTACACTCCTCTATACACACTCTGTACACTCCTCTATACACACTCTGTACACACCTCTCTATACACACTCTGTACACTCCTCTATACACACTCTGTACACTCCTCTCTATACACACTCTGTACACTCCTCTCTATACACACTCTGTACACTCCTCTCTATACACACTCTGTACACTCCTCTATACACACTCTGTACACTCCTCTATACACACTCTGTACACTCCTCTCTATGCACACTCTGTACACTCCTCTATACACAATCTGTACACTCCTCTATACACACTCTGTACACTCCTCTCTATACACACTCTGTACACTCCTCTATACACACTCTGTACACTCCTCTCTATACACACTCTGTACACACCTCTATACACACTCTGTACACTCCTCTCTATACACACTCTGTACACTCCTCTCTATACACACTCTGTACACACCTCTCTATACACACGCTGTACACTCCTCTCTATACACACTCTGTACACTCCTCTCTATACACACTCTGTACACTCCTCTATACACACTCTGTACACTCCTCTATACACACTCTGTACACTCCTCTCTATACACACTCTGTAC
This sequence comes from Hemibagrus wyckioides, assembly GCF_019097595.1. Lineage (NCBI taxonomy): Eukaryota > Metazoa > Chordata > Actinopteri > Siluriformes > Bagridae > Hemibagrus > Hemibagrus wyckioides. Next base: position 751,355 of record NC_080726.1, read on the forward strand.
ACTCCTCTATACACACTCTGTACACTCCTCTATACACACTCTGTACACACCTCTCTATACACACTCTGTACACTCCTCTCTATACACACTCTGTACACTCCTCTCTATACACACTCTGTACACACCTCTCTATACACACGCTGTACACTCCTCTCTATACACACTCTGTACACTCCTCTATACACACTCTGTACACTCCTCTATACACACTCTGTACACTCCTCTATACACACTCTGTACACTCCTCTATACACACTCTGTACACTCCTCTATACACACTCTGTACACTCCTCTATACACACTCTGTACACTCCTCTATACACACTCTGTACACTCCTCTCTATACACACTCTGTACACTCCTCTATACACACTCTGTACACTCCTCTCTATACACACTCTGTACACTCCTCTCTATACACACTCTGTACACTCCTCTATACACACTCTGTACACTCCTCTCTATACACACTCTGTACACTCCTCTATACACACTCTGTACACTCCTCTATACACACTCTGTACACTCCTCTCTATACACACTCTGTACACTCCTCTATACACACTCTGTACACTCCTCTATACACACTCTGTACACTCCTCTCTATACACACTCTGTACACTCCTCTATACACACTCTGTACACTCCTCTCTATACACACTCTGTACACTCCTCTATACACACTCTGTACACTCCTCTCTATACACACTCTGTACACTCCTCTATACACACTCTGTACACTCCTCTCTATACACACTCTGTACACTCCTCTATACACACTCTGTACACTCCTCTATACACACTCTGTACACACCTCTCTATACACACTCTGTACACTCCTCTATACACACTCTGTACACTCCTCTATACACACTCTGTACACTCCTCTATACACACTCTGTACACTCCTCTATACACACTCTGTACACTCCTCTATACACACTCTGTACACTCCTCTCTATACACACTCTGTACACTCCTCTATACACACTCTGTACACTCCTCTCTATACACACTCTGTACACTCCTCTCTATACACACTCTGTACACTCCTCTATACACACTCTGTACACTCCTCTCTATACACACTCTGTACACTCCTCTCTATACACACTCTGTACACTCCTCTATACACACTCTGTACACTCCTCTCTATACACACTCTGTACACTCCTCTCTATACACACTCTGTACACTCCTCTATACACACTCTGTACACTCCTCTCTATACACACTCTGTACACTCCTCTATACACACTCTGTACACTCCTCTCTATACACACTCTGTACACTCCTCTATACACACTCTGTACACTCCTCTATACACACTCTGTACACTCCTCTCTATACACACTCTGTACACTCCTCTATACACACTCTGTACACTCCTCTATACACACTCTGTACACTCCTCTATACACACTCTGTACACTCCTCTATACACACTCTGTACACTCCTCTCTATACACACTCTGTACACTCCTCTCTATACACACTCTGTACACTCCTCTCTATACACACTCTGTACACTCCTCTATACACACTCTGTACACTCCTCTCTATACACACTCTGTACACTCCTCTATACACACTCTGTACACTCCTCTCTATACACACTCTGTACACTCCTCTCTATACACACTCTGTACACTCCTCTCTATACACACTCTGTACACTCCTCTATACACACTCTGTACACTCCTCTATACACACTCTGTACACTCCTCTCTATACACACTCTGTACACCCCTCTCTATACACACTCTGTATACTCCTCTATACACACTCTGTACACTCCTCTCTATACACACTCTGTACACTCCTCTCTATACACACTCTGTACACACCTCTCTATACACATGCTGTACACTCCTCTCTATACACACTCTGTACACTCCTCTCTATACACACTCTGTACACTCCTCTATACACACTCTGTACACTCCTCTCTATACACACTCTGTACACTCCTCTATACACACTCTGTACACTCCTCTCTATACACACTCTGTACACTCCTCTATACACACTCTGTACACTCCTCTATACACACTCTGTACACTCCTCTATACACACTCTGTACACTCCTCTATACACACTCTGTACACTCCTCTCTATACACACTCTGTACACTCCTCTATACACACTCTGTACACTCCTCTATACACACTCTGTACACTCCTCTATACACACTCTGTACACTCCTCTCTATACACACTCTGTACACTCCTCTATACACACTCTGTACACTCCTCTATACACACTCTGTACACTCCTCTCTATACACACTCTGTACACTCCTCTATACACACTCTGTACACTCCTCTATACACACTCTGTACACTCCTCTCTATACACACTCTGTACACTCCTCTATACACACTCTGTACACTCCTCTATACACACTCTGTACACTCCTCTATACACACTCTGTACACTCCTCTCTATACACACTCTGTACACTCCTCTATACACACTCTGTACACTCCTCTCTATACACACTCTGTACACTCCTCTATACACACTCTGTACACTCCTCTATACACACTCTGTACACTCCTCTCTATACACACTCTGTACACTCCTCTATACACACTCTGTACACTCCTCTATACACACTCTGTACACTCCTCTCTATACACACTCTGTACACTCCTCTATACACACTCTGTACACTCCTCTATACACACTCTGTACACTCCTCTCTATACACACTCTGTACACTCCTCTATACACACTCTGTACACTCCTCTATACACACTCTGTACACTCCTCTCTATACACACTCTGTACACTCCTCTATACACACTCTGTACACTCCTCTCTATACACACTCTGTACACTCCTCTATACACACTCTGTACACTCCTCTCTATACACACTCTGTACACTCCTCTATACACACTCTGTACACTCCTCTATACACACTCTGTACACTCCTCTATACACACTCTGTACACTCCTCTCTATACACACTCTGTACACTCCTCTCTATACACACTCTGTACACTCCTCTATACACACTCTGTACACTCCTCTCTATACACACTCTGTACACTCCTCTATACACACTCTGTACACTCCTCTCTATACACACTCTGTACACTCCTCTATACACACTCTGTACACTCCTCTATACACACTCTGTACACTCCTCTCTATACACACTCTGTACACTCCTCTCTATACACACTCTGTACACTCCTCTATACACACTCTGTACACTCCTCTATACACACTCTGTACACTCCTCTCTATACACACTCTGTACACTCCTCTATACACACTCTGTACACTCCTCTATACACACTCTGTACACACCTCTCTATACACACTCTGTACACTCCTCTATACACACTCTGTACACTCCTCTCTATACACACTCTGTACACTCCTCTATACACACTCTGTACACTCCTCTATACACACTCTGTACACTCCTCTATACACACTCTGTACACTCCTCTATACACACTCTGTACACTCCTCTATACACACTCTGTACACTCCTCTCTATACACACTCTGTACACTCCTCTATACACACTCTGTACACTCCTCTATACACACTCTGTACACTCCTCTATACACACTCTGTACACTCCTCTCTATACACACTCTGTACACTCCTCTATACACACTCTGTACACTCCTCTCTATACACACTCTGTACACTCCTCTATACACACTCTGTACACTCCTCTATACACACTCTGTACACTCCTCTCTATACACACTCTGTACACTCCTCTATACACACTCTGTACACTCCTCTATACACACTCTGTACACTCCTCTCTATACACACTCTGTACACTCCTCTATACACACTCTGTACACTCCTCTCTATACACACTCTGTACACTCCTCTATACACACTCTGTACACTCCTCTCTATACACACTCTGTACACTCCTCTATACACACTCTGTACACTCCTCTATACACACTCTGTACACTCCTCTCTATACACACTCTGTACACTCCTCTCTATACACACTCTGTACACTCCTCTATACACACTCTGTACACTCCTCTATACACACTCTGTACACTCCTCTATACACACTCTGTACACTCCTCTCTATACACACTCTGTACACTCCTCTATACACACTCTGTACACTCCTCTCTATACACACTCTGTACACTCCTCTCTATACACACTCTGTACACTCCTCTCTATACACACTCTGTACACTCCTCTATACACACTCTGTACACTCCTCTATACACACTCTGTACACTCCTCTATACACACTCTGTACACTCCTCTATACACACTCTGTACACTCCTCTCTATACACACTCTGTACACTCCTCTATACACACTCTGTACACTCCTCTATACACACTCTGTACACTCCTCTATACACACTCTGTACACTCCTCTATACACACTCTGTACACTCCTCTATACACACTCTGTACACTCCTCTCTATACACACTCTGTACACTCCTCTCTATACACACTCTGTACACTCCTCTATACACACTCTGTACACTCCTCTATACACACTCTGTACACTCCTCTATACACACTCTGTACACTCCTCTATACACACTCTGTACACTCCTCTCTATACACACTCTGTACACTCCTCTATACACACTCTGTACACTCCTCTATACACACTCTGTACACTCCTCTATACACACTCTGTACACTCCTCTCTATACACACTCTGTACACTCCTCTATACACACTCTGTACACTCCTCTATACACACTCTGTACACTCCTCTATACACACTCTGTACACTCCTCTATACACACTCTGTACACTCCTCTATACACACTCTGTACACTCCTCTCTATACACACTCTGTACACTCCTCTATACACACTCTGTACACTCCTCTCTATACACACTCTGTACACTCCTCTATACACACTCTGTACACTCCTCTATACACACTCTGTACACTCCTCTCTATACACACTCTGTACACTCCTCTATACACACTCTGTACACTCCTCTATACACACTCTGTACACTCCTCTCTATACACACTCTGTACACTCCTCTATACACACTCTGTACACTCCTCTATACACACTCTGTACACTCCTCTATACACACTCTGTACACTCCTCTCTATACACACTCTGTACACTCCTCTCTATACACACTCTGTACACACCTCTCTATACACACTCTGTACACTCCTCTCTATACACACTCTGTACACTCCTCTCTATACACACTCTGTACACTCCTCTATACACACTCTGTACACTCCTCTCTATACACACTCTGTACACTCCTCTATACACACTCTGTACACTCCTCTATACACACTCTGTACACTCCTCTCTATACACACTCTGTACACTCCTCTCTATACACACTCTGTACACTCCTCTATACACACTCTGTACACTCCTCTCTATACACACTCTGTACACTCCTCTATACACACTCTGTACACTCCTCTCTATACACACTCTGTACACTCCTCTCTATACACACTCTGTACACTCCTCTCTATACACACTCTGTACACTCCTCTCTATACACACTCTGTACACTCCTCTATACACACTCTGTACACTCCTCTATACACACTCTGTACACTCCTCTCTATACACACTCTGTACACTCCTCTATACACACTCTGTACACTCCTCTATACACACTCTGTACACACCTCTCTATACACACTCTGTACACTCCTCTATACACACTCTGTACACTCCTCTCTATACACACTCTGTACACTCCTCTATACACACTCTGTACACTCCTCTATACACACTCTGTACACTCCTCTCTATACACACTCTGTACACTCCTCTATACACACTCTGTACACTCCTCTATACACACTCTGTACACTCCTCTATACACACTCTGTACACTCCTCTCTATACACACTCTGTACACACCTCTCTATACACACTCTGTACACTCCTCTATACACACTCTGTACACACCTCTCTATACACACTCTGTACACTCCTCTCTATACACACTCTGTACACTCCTCTATACACACTCTGTACACACCTCTCTATACACACTCTGTACACTCCTCTCTATACACACTCTGTACACTCCTCTCTATACACACTCTGTACACTCCTCTCTATACACACTCTGTACACTCCTCTATACACACTCTGTACACTCCTCTATACACACTCTGTACACTCCTCTCTATACACACTCTGTACACTCCTCTATACACACTCTGTACACTCCTCTATACACACTCTGTACACACCTCTCTATACACACTCTGTACACTCCTCTATATACACACTCTGTACACTCCTCTCTATACACACTCTGTACACTCCTCTATACACACTCTGTACACTCCTCTCTATACACACTCTGTACACTCCTCTATACACACTCTGTACACTCCTCTATACACACTCTGTACACACCTCTCTATACACACTCTGTACACTCCTCTCTATACACACTCTGTACACTCCTCTATACACACTCTGTACACTCCTCTCTATACACACTCTGTACACTCCTCTATACACACTCTGTACACTCCTCTCTATACACACTCTGTACACTCCTCTATACACACTCTGTACACTCCTCTATACACACTCTGTACACTCCTCTCTATACACACTCTGTACACTCCTCTCTATACACACTCTGTACACTCCTCTATACACACTCTGTACACACCTCTCTATACACACTCTGTACACTCCTCTCTATACACACTCTGTACACTCCTCTCTATACACACTCTGTACACTCCTCTATACACACTCTGTACACTCCTCTCTATACACACTCTGTACACTCCTCTATACACACTCTGTACACTCCTCTCTATACACACTCTGTACACTCCTCTATACACACTCTGTACACTCCTCTCTATACACACTCTGTACACTCCTCTATACACACTCTGTACACTCCTCTATACACACTCTGTACACTCCTCTATACACACTCTGTACACTCCTCTATACACACTCTGTACACTCCTCTATACACACTCTGTACACACCTCTCTATACACACTCTGTACACTCCTCTCTATACACACTCTGTACACTCCTCTCTATACACACTCTGTACACACCTCTCTATACACACTCTGTACACTCCTCTCTATACACACTCTGTACACTCCTCTATACACACTCTGTACACTCCTCTCTATACACACTCTGTACACTCCTCTCTATACACACTCTGTACACTCCTCTATACACACTCTGTACACTCCTCTATACACACTCTGTACACTCCTCTCTATACACACTCTGTACACTCCTCTCTATACACACTCTGTACACTCCTCTCTATACACACTCTGTACACACCTCTCTATACACACTCTGTACACTCCTCTCTATACACACTCTGTACACTCCTCTCTATACACACTCTGTACACTCCTCTATACACACTCTGTACACACCTCTCTATACACACTCTGTACACTCCTCTATACACACTCTGTACACTCCTCTATACACACTCTGTACACTCCTCTCTATACACACTCTGTACACACCTCTCTATACACACTCTGTACACTCCTCTATACACACTCTGTACACTCCTCTCTATACACACTCTGTACACACCTCTCTATACACACTCTGTACACTCCTCTCTATACACACTCTGTACACTCCTCTCTATACACACTCTGTACACTCCTCTCTATACACACTCTGTACACTCCTCTATACACACTCTGTACACTCCTCTCTATACACACTCTGTACACTCCTCTCTATACACACTCTGTACACACCTCTCTATACACACTCTGTACACTCCTCTATACACACTCTGTACACACCTCTCTATACACACTCTGTACACTCCTCTATACACACTCTGTACACACCTCTCTATACACACTCTGTACACTCCTCTATACACACTCTGTACACTCCTCTCTATACACACTCTGTACACACCTCTCTATACACACTCTGTACACTCCTCTCTATACACACTCTGTACACTCCTCTATACACACTCTGTACACTCCTCTCTATACACACTCTGTACACTCCTCTATACACACTCTGTACACACCTCTCTATACACACTCTGTACACTCCTCTATACACACTCTGTACACTCCTCTCTATACACACTCTGTACACTCCTCTATACACACTCTGTACACACCTCTCTATACACACTCTGTACACTCCTCTCTATACACACTCTGTACACTCCTCTCTATACACACTCTGTACACTCCTCTCTATACACACTCTGTACACTCCTCTATACACACTCTGTACACTCCTCTATACACACTCTGTACACACCTCTCTATACACACTCTGTACACTCCTCTCTATACACACTCTGTACACTCCTCTCTATACACACTCTGTACACTCCTCTCTATACACACTCTGTACACCTCTCTATACACACTCTGTACACACCTCTCTATACACACTCTGTACACTCCTCTATACACACTCTGTACACTCCTCTCTATACACACTCTGTACACTCCTCTCTATACACACTCTGTACACTCCTCTATACACACTCTGTACACTCCTCTCTATACACACTCTGTACACTCCTCTATACACACTCTGTACACTCCTCTCTATACACACTCTGTACACTCCTCTATACACACTCTGTACACTCCTCTCTATACACACTCTGTACACTCCTCTATACACACTCTGTACACTCCTCTATACACACTCTGTACACTCCTCTATACACACTCTGTACACTCCTCTCTATACACACTCTGTACACTCCTCTCTATACACACTCTGTACACTCCTCTCTATACACACTCTGTACACTCCTCTCTATACACACTCTGTACACTCCTCTCTATACACACTCTGTACACTCCTCTCTATACACACTCTGTACACTCCTCTATACACACTCTGTACACTCCTCTATACACACTCTGTACACTCCTCTATACACACTCTGTACACTCCTCTCTATACACACTCTGTACACTCCTCTCTATACACACTCTGTACACTCCTCTATACACACTCTGTACACTCCTCTCTATACACACTCTGTACACTCCTCTATACACACTCTGTACACTCCTCTATACACACTCTGTACACACCTCTCTATACACACTCTGTACACTCCTCTATACACACTCTGTACACTCCTCTATACACACTCTGTACACACCTCTCTATACACACTCTGTACACTCCTCTCTATACACACTCTGTACACTCCTCTCTATACACACTCTGTACACTCCTCTATACACACTCTGTACACTCCTCTATACACACTCTGTACACTCCTCTCTATACACACTCTGTACACTCCTCTCTATACACACTCTGTACACTCCTCTATACACACTCTGTACACTCCTCTCTATACACACTCTGTACACTCCTCTATACACACTCTGTACACTCCTCTCTATACACACTCTGTACACTCCTCTCTATACACACTCTGTACACACCTCTCTATACACACTCTGTACACTCCTCTCTATACACACTCTGTACACTCCTCTCTATACACACTCTGTACACTCCTCTCTATACACACTCTGTACACACCTCTCTATACACACTCTGTACACTCCTCTCTATACACACTCTGTACACTCCTCTCTATACACACTCTGTACACTCCTCTCTATACACACTCTGTACACTCCTCTCTATACACACTCTGTACACTCCTCTCTATACACACTCTGTACACACCTCTCTATACACACTCTGTACACACCTCTCTATACACACTCTGTACACTCCTCTCTATACACACTCTGTACACTCCTCTCTATACACACTCTGTACACTCCTCTCTATACACACTCTGTACACTCCTCTATACACACTCTGTACACACCTCTCTATACACACTCTGTACACTCCTCTATACACACTCTGTACACACCTCTCTATACACACTCTGTACACACCTCTCTATACACACTCTGTACACTCCTCTCTATACACACTCTGTACACTCCTCTCTATACACACTCTGTACACTCCTCTATACACACTCTGTACACTCCTCTCTATACACACTCTGTACACTCCTCTCTATACACACTCTGTACACTCCTCTCTATACACACTCTGTACACTCCTCTCTATACACACTCTGTACACACCTCTCTATACACACTCTGTACACTCCTCTCTATACACACTCTGTACACTCCTCTCTATACACACTCTGTACACTCCTCTCTATACACACTCTGTACACTCCTCTCTATACACACTCTGTACACTCCTCTCTATACACACTCTGTACACTCCTCTCTATACACACTCTGTACACTCCTCTCTATACACACTCTGTACACTCCTCTCTATACACACTCTGTACACTCCTCTCTATACACACTCTGTACACTCCTCTCTATACACACTCTGTACACTCCTCTCTATACACACTCTGTACACTCCTCTCTATACACACTCTGTACACACCTCTCTATACACACTCTGTACACTCCTCTCTATACACACTCTGTACACTCCTCTCTATACACACTCTGTACACACCTCTCTATACACACTCTGTACACACCTCTCTATACACACTCTGTACACTCCTCTCTATACACACTCTGTACACTCCTCTCTATACACACTCTGTACACTCCTCTCTATACACACTCTGTACACTCCTCTCTATACACACTCTGTACACACCTCTATACACACTCTGTACACACCTCTATACACACTCTGTACACTCCTCTCTATACACACTCTGTACACACCTCTCTATACACACTCTGTACACTCCTCTATACACACTCTGTACACTCCTCTCTATACACACTCTGTACACTCCTCTCTATACACACTCTGTACACACCTCTCTATACACACTCTGTACACACCTCTCTATACACACTCTGTACACTCCTCTATACACACTCTGTACACTCCTCTCTATACACACTCTGTACACTCCTCTATACACACTCTGTACACACCTCTATACACACTCTGTACACTCCTCTCTATACACACTCTGTACACACCTCTCTATACACACTCTGTACACTCCTCTATACACAATCTGTACACTCCTCTCTATACACACTCTGTACACTCCTCTCTATACACACTCTGTACACACCTCTCTATACACACTCTGTACACTCCTCTCTATACACACTCTGTACACACCTCTCTATACACACTCTGTACACTCCTCTCTATACACACTCTGTACACTCCTCTCTATACACACTCTGTACACACCTCTCTATACACACTCTGTACACTCCTCTCTATACACACTCTGTACACTCCTCTCTATACACACTCTGTACACTCCTCTCTATACACACTCTGTACACTCCTCTATACACACTCTGTACACTCCTCTATACACACTCTGTACACTCCTCTCTATACACACTCTGTACACTCCTCTCTATACACACTCTGTACACTCCTCTCTATACACACTCTGTACACTCCTCTCTATACACACTCTGTACACTCCTCTATACACACTCTGTACACTCCTCTCTATACACACTCTGTACACTCCTCTATACACACTCTGTACACACCTCTCTATACACACTCTGTACACTCCTCTCTATACACACTCTGTACACTCCTCTCTATACACACTCTGTACACTCCTCTATACACACTCTGTACACACCTCTCTATACACACTCTGTACACTCCTCTATATACACACTCTGTACACACCTCTCTATACACACTCTGTACACTCCTCTCTATACACACTCTGTACACTCCTCTCTATACACACTCTGTACACTCCTCTCTATACACACTCTGTACACACCTCTCTATACACACTCTGTACACTCCTCTCTATACACACTCTGTACACTCCTCTCTATACACACTCTGTACACACCTCTCTATACACACTCTGTACACTCCTCTATACACACTCTGTACACTCCTCTCTATACACACTCTGTACACACCTCTCTATACACACTCTGTACACTCCTCTATACACACTCTGTACACTCCTCTATACACACTCTGTACACACCTCTCTATACACACTCTGTACACACCTCTCTATACACACTCTGTACACTCCTCTCTATACACACTCTGTACACTCCTCTCTATACACACTCTGTACACTCCTCTCTATACACACTCTGTACACTCCTCTATACACACTCTGTACACTCCTCTATACACACTCTGTACACTCCTCTATACACACTCTGTACACTCCTCTCTATGCACACTCTGTACACTCCTCTCTATACACACTCTGTACACTACTCTCTATACACACTCTGTACACTCCTCTATACACACTCTGTACACTCCTCTCTATACACACTCTGTACACTCCTCTATACACAATCTGTACACTCCTGTATACACACTCTGTACACTCCTCTATACACACTCTGTACACTCCTCTCTATACACACTCTGTACACTCCTCTCTATACACACTCTGTACACTCCTCTATACACACTCTGTACACTGCTCTATACACACTCTGTACACTCCTCTCTATACACACTCTGTACACTCCTCTATACACACTCTGTACACTCCTCTATACACACTCTGTACACTCCTCTATACACACTCTGTACACTCCTCTCTATACACACTCTGTACACTCCTCTACACACACTCTGTACACTCCTCTATACACACTCTGTACACACCTCTCTATACACACTCTGTACACTCCTCTCTATACACACTCTGTACACTCCTCTACACACACTCTGTACACTCCTCTCTATACACACTCTGTACACTCCTCTATACACACTCTGTACACTCCTCTATACACACTCTGTACACTCCTCTCTATACACACTCTGTACACTCCTCTATACACAATCTGTACACTCCTCTATACACACTCTGTACACTCCTCTATACACACTCTGTACACTCCTCTCTATTCACACTCTGTACACTCCTCTCTATACACACTCTGTACACTCCTCTCTATACACACTCTGTACACTCCTCTCTATACACACTCTGTACACTCCTCTCTATACACACTCTGTACACTCCTCTCTATACACACTCTGTACACTCCTCTCTATACACACTCTGTACACTCCTCTCTATACACACTCTGTACACTCCTCTCTATACACACTCTGTACACTCCTCTCTATACACTCTGTACACTCCTCTCTATACACTCTGTACACTCCTCTCTATACACACTCTGTACACTCCTCTATACACACTCTGTACACACCTCTCTATACACACGCTGTACACTCCTCTCTATACACACTCTGTACACTCCTCTCTATACACACTCTGTACACTCCTCTCTATACACACTCTGTACACTCCTCTATACACACTCTGTACACTCCTCTATACACACTCTGTACACACCTCTCTATACACACTCTGTACACTCCTCTCTATACACACTCTGTACACTCCTCTCTATACACACTCTGTACACACCTCTCTATACACACGTTGTACACTCCTCTCTATACACACTCTGTACACTCCTCTCTATACACACTCTGTACACTCCTCTATACACACTCTGTACACTCCTCTCTATACACACTCTGTACACTCCTCTATACACACTCTGTACACTCCTCTATACACACTCTGTACACTCCTCTATACACACTCTGTACACTCCTCTATACACACTCTGTACACTCCTCTATACACACTCTGTACACTCCTCTCTATACACACTCTGTACACTCCTCTATACACACTCTGTACACTCCTCTCTATACACACTCTGTACACTCCTCTCTATACACACTCTGTACACTCCTCTATACACACTCTGTACACTCCTCTCTATACACACTCTGTACACTCCTCTATACACACTCTGTACACTCCTCTCTATTCACACTCTGTACACTCCTCTCTATACACACTCTGTACACTCCTCTCTATACACACTCTGTACACTCCTCTCTATACACACTCTGTACACTCCTCTATACACACTCTGTACACTCCTCTCTATACACACTCTGTACACTCCTCTCTATACACACTCTGTACACTCCTCTATACACACTCTGTACACACCTCTCTATACACACGCTGTACACTCCTCTCTATACACACTCTGTACACTCCTCTATACACACTCTGTACACTCCTCTCTATACACACTCTGTACACTCCTCTATACACACTCTGTACACTCCTCTATACACACTCTGTACACACCTCTCTATACACACTCTGTACACTCCTCTCTATACACACTCTGTACACTCCTCTATACACACTCTGTACACTCCTCTATACACACTCTGTACACTCCTCTCTATACACACTCTGTACACTCCTCTATACACACTCTGTACACTCCTCTCTATACACACTCTGTACACTCCTCTATACACACTCTGTACACTCCTCTCTATACACACTCTGTACACTCCTCTCTATACACACTCTGTACACTCCTCTCTATACACACTCTGTACACTCCTCTCTATACACACTCTGTACACTCCTCTCTATACACACTCTGTACACTCCTCTATACACACTCTGTACACTCCTCTCTATACACACTCTGTACACTCCTCTCTATACACACTCTGTACACTCCTCTATACACACTCTGTACACTCCTCTCTATACACACTCTGTACACTCCTCTATACACACTCTGTACACTCCTCTCTATACACACTCTGTACACTCCTCTCTATACACACTCTGTACACTCCTCTATACACACTCTGTACACTCCTCTCTATACACACTCTGTACACTCCTCTCTATACACACTCTGTACACTCCTCTCTATACACTCTGTACACTCCTCTCTATACACACTCTGTACACTCCTCTATACACACTCTGTACACACCTCTCTATACACACGCTGTACACTCCTCTCTATACACACTCTGTACACTCCTCTATACACACTCTGTACACTCCTCTCTATACACACTCTGTACACTCCTCTCTATACACTCTGTACACTCCTCTCTATACACACTCTGTACACTCATCTCTATACACACTCTGTACACTCCTCTCTATGCACTCTGTACACTCCTCTCTATACACACTCTTTACACTCCTCTCTATACACTCTGTACACTCCTCTCTATACACTCTGTACACTCCTCTCTATACACACTCTGTACACTCCTCTATACACACTCTGTACACACCTCTCTATACACACGCTGTACACTCCTCTCTATACACACTCTGTACACTCCTCTCTATACACACTCTGTACACTCCTCTCTATACACACTCTGTACACTCCTCTCTATACACACTCTGTACACTCCTCTATACACACTCTGTACACACCTCTCTATACACACTCTGTACACTCCTCTCTATACACACTCTGTACACTCCTCTCTATACACACTCTGTACACACCTCTCTATACACACGTTGTACACTCCTCTCTATACACACTCTGTACACTCCTCTCTATACACACTCTGTACACTCCTCTCTATACACACTCTGTACACTCCTCTCTATACACACTCTGTACACTCCTCTATACACACTCTGTACACTCCTCTCTATTCACACTCTGTACACTCCTCTCTATACACACTCTGTACACTCCTCTCTATACACACTCTGTACACTCCTCTCTATACACACTCTGTACACTCCTCTCTATACACACTCTGTACACTCCTCTCTATACACACTCTGTACACTCCTCTCTATACACTCTGTACACTCCTCTCTATACACACTCTGTACACTCCTCTCTATACACACTCTGTACACTCCTCTCTATGCACTCTGTACACTCCTCTCTATACACACTCTGTACACTCCTCTCTATACACTCTGTACACTCCTCTCTATACACTCTGTACACTCCTCTCTATACACACTCTGTACACTCCTCTCTATACACACTCTGTACACACCTCTCTATACACATGCTGTACACTCCTCTCTATACACACTCTGTACACTCCTCTCTATACACACTCTGTACACTCCTCTCTATACACACTCTGTACACTCCTCTATACACACTCTGTACACTCCTCTATACACACTCTGTACACACCTCTCTATACACACTCTGTACACTCCTCTCTATAAACTCTGAGTGGTGATCATCTTGGTACACATGTGCACATCCTCTTGAAAATGTGGTGGTGGCATCTCTTAACATGTGTGAGAATATCTTAAATGGCATGTGTAAATAAATGTAGCCTTGGCAAATGTGTGCGTCTTAATCTTGTGTGCATCATGTGGAGATAAATTAGATCTTGAAATATCTTGTTTGCGTAAATGTATGTCTTGTGCGTATATGTATGCAAATCTTGTTGGCGATAAAGTGCAGTGCATCTTGTTGAGTAAATCTGGTGACGAATAAATGTCTTAGAATGCATCTTGGTGGCAAATAAATCATGTAATGGAGAATGTTGTTTGGCATGTCATCTGTGCGCATCTTGTGGCATAAATGTCTTATTGCATGTGTTGGCGTCATGTCTTAATGTGATATCTGCGCAAATCATCTTAGTGGCATCTTGGTGATATCTTATTAGCATCATGTTGCATCATCTGTGCGCATCTTGTAAATAAATATGTGCGCATCTGGTTGGCATCATCTGTGTGCATCTGTTGGCATCATCTGTGCGCATCTTGTGCATCATCTGTGCGCGCATCTGGTGCGCAAATAAATATCGCATGCATCTTGGTTGCGCATCATCATCATCTGTGCATCATGCATATCTGTGCGCATCATGGTAGCATCATCTGTGCGCATCATGGTGCATC
>NC_080726.1:805704-830704 GCF_019097595.1 Hemibagrus wyckioides
CCACGAGTAGAGACGCTCCTGGTACTGACAGCCACCTGGTTAACATCTTCCTCTCCACACACACACACACACACACACACACACACACACACACACACACAGCAGAGCTCCTAAAGGGTTACTTGTTCATCTATGTTACTTGTTAAAATTTCCACTACAGGTCACCCGTCCGAGTCACCCGTCCGAGTCACCCGTCCGAGCCACCCGTCCGAGCCACCCGTCCGAGCCACCCGTCCGAGTCACCCCTCCGAGCCACACGTCCGAGCCACCCGTCCGAGCCACCCGTCCGAGCCACCTGTCCGAGCCACATGTCCGAGCCACACGTCCGAGTCACACGTCCCCGAGTCACATGTCCGAGAGCACATTCTGATTCCTCTCACTCCGTTACATCAACACAGTGAACACCCCCCCACACACACACCCACCCCCAGCTGAGGACCCACAGTGAGGATGGTGTGTGATCAGTGTATCTGCTCAGCCTCACTAGTTGCATTTACATGGACACTTGTAATCTGATGGTAACAGGACTAGAAGCACAATCAGATTAAAAAAGTGTCATGTAAACACGTCAATCGGATGGAATTTGTCACATCGGATGGTAAGGGGTGGTTTAAACCATTTTAGTCCGATCGAGAGGACATGTAAACATTTAATCAGATGGAATATGTTCCTGGAAAGTTCTGTGCATGTGCAGTGACACAAGAATGGCGTATGACGTACGGATGTTGATACGAATGACGTATGACGTACGGACGTTTTCGTGGACTGTGCGCATGTCAAAAGATCTAATCCGATTCTAATCATGTGTCAGGTAAACGTGCATAACAATCTGATTACTTTATACCACGTTCATGTAAACGCTGTGATCGGATTCGTCAGTCTGATTGAATTCAGTCCGATCTGATTAAAAAAAGTGTCCATGTAAACGCACCTAGTGTTGGGATTAAAGGAGCATCAGATTGTTTCTCTTCTTTTCTCCACAAAAAATGAAAAAGAAAAGCAGTGTAACAGCGGAGCAGATCACCACGGCAACGGAGCCACTCCTTCAACCATCACTCACTAAATTATGCTAAATTATACACTCCTTCCTTCATTTCTTCACCTTTGCTCTGTCATTTCTCTCGTTTTTATCTTTTTTACACCTCCTTCATTCAGTTCTTTTTTCTTATTTGTTTCTATCACTTGGCCTTTTGTTAAATTTATCTTTTCTTTCTTTCTTTCTTTCTTTCTTTCTTTCTTTCTTTCTTTCTCTCTGTTTGTCTTCTTTCATATCTTCATAATTTTTTTTCATTCATTCATAAATCTTTGCATTCTCTAAGTTTATTCTTTATCAGTTCTCCATCACTGGATTCATTCATTCTTTTCTTTTCTTTTCTCCTTGACTCTCTTCCTCTTCCTCTCTTTCTGTTCGGTGAATCCGAGGCAGAGCAGAAGCTCAGTCAGAGAATCAATTCCCATCTGCAGTAATTAAGTACAACAATGCAGAGGTGAAAGAATGAAAAAAAGAGGAGTGCAGGAGACACGCAGATCCATTCATCACGTCTTCTCAGGGAGAGTTTCCTCAGTGCTTGCCTCGTGCTTCTTCATTACAGATCTAAATCTGTAAAGCTGCACTGTGACCATGTGACCAGGTGACCATGTGACCAGGCAGGACCTTGACACACTGAACTTCATCAGTTCTGATATTACTGATCATCAGAAAAGCTCATTATCCTGATAGATGTCTGATCCTGTAGCTGAAGTTCTTCTTTTGGAGCATCTGGACATCTTCTGGAGCATGGGCAAGCTGAGACCTTGTTCACAAGAAGGACAGAACTCTGAATGGAAACTGCACAGCTCCACAGACGTGGCCTTCATCTCCTCTGGAGCTAGGACGTTGAGTAATCACATCTCGTCTTGGGTCAGAAGCAGAACCCTGCTGCCCCGAGGTCTGGTCTAGAGCTTGTGTAGGAACTGAGATGCCTAGTCCTGTGACACAGTCATTAAAGGTCTCTGATCTGACACACTTCATGCTTAGTGGACGATGGAGAGAATACTATCTCCGGTCCTGGCTCCTCTGAGCATGCTCTATGAGACCACTGGTGATAGGAGCTGATACTGAGGGCTGTTCTTACACCACAGATGGGAGATGCTCAAACACCCGCACCACCATGGTTCTGGTGAACATCTCCTGAGGAAAGGCTGATAGTTCTGGTGAACATCTCCTAAGGAGAGGCTGATGGTTCTGGTAAACATCTGCTGATGAGAGACTGCTCCTGCATGTGGATGAATGAACAGACATGGAGAAAGCACACTGTTGCTGTTCTTCATGACCAGTGTCTGAGTTCTAGCAACACTGGCACACATTCAGCAGCACTCTGAGTTCATGGAGGAAGTTCTGAATGTTTTACTATTTTGTCCTGAAGTGCACTTTAGGTCCAGGATGATGCTCTTATTTTTAATCGAATAATCTGAGTGTGAACGTTGGACACTTCATGAGCTCAACACTCGCAGCTATACTTATGCCGAGGAAAAGGGGCGGGGCTACCAGGTGACAAGCTTAACTGACAAAAAAATTCCAGATGGTCGACGACACTGCGGTGGACGAGACGTCTTACAAATGTCTTTTAAACTGGCGGAAGTGTGTGATAAAGAACGGAGGAACAGAGACGAATCATCTCCACGTGTTCCACTTTTTCACCTCTAAGGGAACGCTGTGGTGCTGCTGAAGAGTCGGAGTTCGCTGTTAAACACTCAACATGCCCAATGTTTCCAGCTCAAACATCTTAAAAAAATCTTCTTATAAAAATCTTCATGTTCTGCAGCTTGGAGTTTCACATCTCCACTCCTGAGACGATCCTCAGACAGATGAAAAGTATGGTAGAAGATTGTAGATGTTCCTGTTTCTAAAACCAGAGGCTCTGAGCTGCAATCTTCTCGTCTGCTGCTTGGTTCAGTTGGATTTGATTTGATTCCAAACCCAGAAATATTCCTTTGCTCCACATCCGGGCTGCAGCCTGCCAGTTAGCGCCGCCTGCTCTGCAGGAAACGTCCCACGTAAATTAGCAAAGTTCCTCTGATTAACAGCTTGTTTTATAAACAGGAACCAAGTTTCAGACAGATTCAGACAATATGAAATAAATTTAGAGAACCCAGCCTACGCAGACATGTGCACACAAAGCCACGCTGTCAGGAAACCGGCAGGAGATTGAGGGAGAAGATTTTCCCATCACCAGCTTTTTAGCTGGGAAGATGAGGAAGCGACGAAGGGCATGGACAGTGCTTCTGGAACCATGTGGAACAGAGTCATGAGGTTCTACAAAATCCTTTAATTTCTCACACAGGAGACACGAGAGCAAATACACTCCTGCGATGCTGCGGGACACGGCAACAAGAAGAGCAGGAGAAAAGGTTCTGGAAACGGTTCTGGAAACGGTTCTCTGTGTGGAGTGTCCGTGAGGAGCTGATTTAAAAGGTTGTGGGCCAAACAGTCCATGTGGGCGAGATGTGTGCAGAAATGTGGACGCTGCATTAAAAAAACATCTTGTGTGTTTGTTCAGTTCTTCTCTCTTCACTCTGTGTGCATTACATAAGGAATAAAAGGCTGGAGGACGAGCTGCTACAGTAAAACTCTGAGTGATGGAGCAGAGACGCTGCTGCTGCCCTGAATATGATTCCATTCCTCTAACAGCTCCAACCTGAGGGTTTGACTCCTCTAACAGCACACTGATTTACCCTCCAGCACCATCATCATTCTTATGCCTTGTGGAAGGACTTTAGTTCCTGCTCTGGCTTCTGTTCTAGCAGCTAGAAACAGCCAGAGTCTCTGCATTCTCTCTTCTTAACTTAATAATCCAAAAGTATTTAGACAAAAAACACCACCTGACCTTGTTGTTGTTGTTATTGTTGTTAGTGTGAAACCACACAGAAGTGTAAGCTCCTCTGTCCTGAACGTCCAGCTTCACCTCTGTTTAATACACAGCACCAACACTGGAGACTCCTTACACACACACACCTCGTACAGAACCGAGCATCAGACGTACCCTGAACTAGCTGTTGCTATAGAAACAATAACACATTAATATGAACCTGCACTGTGTCACAGAGCCGCTGTTACAGAGAATTAATCAACAATCAGATCAGACACACAGAGTAAACTCCATCCTGCTGCTGCTGAGTGTCTGAGCTCAGGGGAGGATACCAGATATCTGTTTGTTTTTTACATATTTATTCATTTTTAACAAGTTGTTCAGAGAAAAACAGGAACTGCTTTTAGAGTAAAACTGTGTAAAAGCTGTGTGTGTGTGTGTTAATAAGAAAGGGTTTTATTTCATTTTGTTATTGGCCTCAGGGACAGTAATATCGCCACAGCAGTGATGTGCTGTTGAATCAGCCGGGGAATAGTCAGAATCTTGTTTTGGTTGTGTTCTTATGGTTGCCTCAGACAGATTAAGACTACATCTCCTCACTGATTTATTCGGTTTTATCGCATTCTTCTGCTCGGTTTCATTTGTCTGCCTTTTGAAGCACCACACTGTTCTCTCAGTACAACACCAGCAGTGGTTCTTAAGAGGCTTGAAAACACTGAAGCTTGAGAAAAGAAGACTTGAGCAGGTTCTTAACCGTGGTGTGTGACCAAGGAAAAAGTTCAGATCTTAATCAGGAGAAAGATCTGCTTCAGGGTGTGTGTGACCGAGTGGAGTCTGATCCCCTTCACCTCCACCACTCATTACTGATAACACACAGACGGCTGAGCTACACACAGATCATTAACTGCTGTGCTTGAGGTCCGTTTACAAATATCTGTTATATAACACACACACACACACACACACACACACACACACACACACACACACACACACACACACACACACACAGATCTTGTACTTTGCTGATCTGTTTGTGACGGATCCTCTGCGCACCTCTGCGCTCGCTCCTGCACAATAAAGCTTATTTCCTACAGACCTGTGTGTGTGTGTGTGTGTGTGTGTGTATTTCCATGCCAAATACTCCTGCAGAAGTGAAGTGGAAATGTCATCGTAGCTTATCAGAAGGCTCCAAACAGCCAGGTCTCATTTCATGCTTTTCTGAGACCTGATAATGATGCGCTGATTTCGTCTCTGATTATCCCTTACCTGTCTGTCCTCACCTGTCTGTCCCACCTGTCTCACATACCTACACTCAAGTTTACTTGATTTTTTGGTGACTTGGTTCCAGCATCGTTACAAAAATTCTATAGAACTCTGCCCTGATTTACTGTTACAGCAGACCTGCGTACATCTTATTTTTTCTACACCTGTGTTAACGGGGCAGTAGCAGCACCGGGATTTAAACACAACCTTCTGAGCTGAAGACAGATTTGTACACTCAGAGAATTTTCTTTACTCATTTTAAGAAATGGTTGTTTCAGTTATTCTGACAGTTCACTTGCTTATTTCGAGTTTCTATGTCAGAAAGAATAAAATAATCAACTAATAAAATGAATCGATTTAAAACTTAAAAATAAATCTAGAAATGTTGGCTTAATGATCTTATATTACTAATATAATAATCCCCATAACAATCCAATAAATGTTAGATCTTTTTACTTCAGTTAAGATTTCCTCCTCTGCTGTGATTTTTTGCACAACTTATAGAATTAAAATTTAATGATCAGAGAAAATTCATCTTTAATATTAAAAGATATTTAAAGATCATTTTGTACAGCAGCTGATCCTCTACAGAGCCTGCAGGTCAATTTAAGGTATGGATTCACCCTCAACTCGAGACAAAACAGTATCCCCAGTACAACGTATTAAACTACACTTATCCCCAGTACAACGTATTAAACTACACTTATCCCCAGTACAACGTATTATACTACACTTATCCACAATAAAGCGTATTATACTACACTTATCCCCAGTACAGCGTTTAAATTACACTTATCCCCAGTAGAGCGTATTATACTACACTTATCCCCAGTTCAGTGTATTAAACTACATTCATCCCCAGTAAAGCGTATTAAACTACACTCATCCCCAGTAAAGCGTATTAAACTACACTTATCCCCAGTAAAGCGTATTAAACTACACTTATCCCCAGTAAAGCGTATTAAACTACACTTATCCCCAGTACAGTGTATTATACTACACTTATCCCCAGTAGAGCGTATTATACTACACTTATCCCCAGTACAGCGTTTAAATTACACTTATCCCCAGTAGAGCGTATTATACTACACTTATCCCCAGTTCAGTGTATTAAACTACACTCATCCCCAGTAAAGCGTATTAAACTACACTTATCCCCAGTTCAGTGTATTAAACTACACTCCTCCCCAGTAAAGCGTATTAAACTACACTTATCCCCAGTAAAGCGTATTAAACTACACTTATCCCCAGTACAGTGTATTATACTACACTTATCCCCAGTAGAGCGTATTATACTACACTTGTCCCCAGTTCAGTGTGTTATACTACACTTGTCCCCAGTTCAGTGTGTTATACTACACTCATCCCCAGTAAAGCGTATTAAACTACACTTATCCCCAGTAGAGCGTATTATACTACACTTATCCCCAGTTCAGTGTATTAAACTACACTCATCCCCAGTAAAGCATATTAAACTACACTTATCCCCAGTACAGTGTATTAAACTACACTTATCCCCAGTAGAGCGTATTATACTACACTTATCCCCAGTTCAGTGTATTAAACTACACTCATCCCCAGTAAAGCGTATTAAACTACACTTATCCCCAGAAGAGCGTATTAAACTACACTTATCCCCAGAAGAGCGTATTAAACTACACTTATCCCCAGTACAACGTATTATACTACACTTATCCCCAGTAGAGCGTATTAAACTACACTTATCCCCAGTAGAGCGTATTATAATACACTTATCCCCAGTTCAGTGTATTAAACTACACTCATCCCCAGTTCAGTGTATTAAACTACACTCATCCCCAGTAGAGCGTATTATACTACACTTGTCCCCAGTTCAGTGTGTTATACTACACTTATCCCCAGTAGAGCGTATTAAACTACACTTATCCCCAGTTCAGTGTATTAAACTACACTTATCCCCAGTAGAGCGTATTATACTACACTTGTCCCCAGTTCAGTGTGTTATACTACACTTATCCCCAGTAGAGCGTATTAAACTACACTTATCCCCAGTAGAGCGTATTAAACTACACTTATCCCCAGTACAACGTATTATACTACACATCCCCAGTAGAGCGTATTATACTACACTTATCCCCAGTAGAGCGTATTATACTACACTTATCCCCAGTAGAGCGTATTAAACTACACTTATCCCCAGTAGAGCGTATTATACTACACTTATCCCCAGTAGAGCGTATTATACTACACTTATCCCCAGTAGAGCGTATTAAACTACACTTATCCCCAGTAGAGCGTATTATACTACACTTATCCCCAGTACAGTGTATTATACTACACTTATCCCCAGTAGAGCGTATTATACTACACTTGTCCCCAGTTCAGTGTGTTATACTACACTTGTCCCCAGTTCAGTGTATTAAACTACACTCATCCCCAGTAAAGCGTATTAAACTACACTTATCCCCAGTAGAGCGTATTATACTACACTTATCCCCAGTTCAGTGTATTAAACTACACTCATCCCCAGTAAAGCATATTAAACTACACTTATCCCCAGTACAGTGTATTAAACTACACTTATCCCCAGTAGAGCGTATTATACTACACTCGTCCCCAGTTCAGTGTGTTATACTACACTCATCCCCAGTAAAGCGTATTAAACTACACTTATCCCCAGAAGAGCGTATTAAACTACACTTATCCCCAGAAGAGCGTATTAAACTACACTTATCCCCAGTACAACGTATTATACTACACTTATCCCCAGTAGAGCGTATTAAACTACACTTATCCCCAGTAGAGCGTATTATACTACACTTATCCCCAGTTCAGTGTATTAAACTACACTCATCCCCAGTTCAGTGTATTAAACTACACTTATCCCCAGTAGAGCGTATTATACTACACTTGTCCCCAGTTCAGTGTGTTATACTACACTTATCCCCAGTAGAGCGTATTAAACTACACTTATCCCCAGTTCAGTGTATTAAACTACACTTATCCCCAGTAGAGCGTATTATACTACACTTGTCCCCAGTTCAGTGTGTTATACTACACTTATCCCCAGTAGAGCGTATTAAACTACACTTATCCCCAGTAGAGCGTATTAAACTACACTTATCCCCAGTACAACGTATTATACTACACTCATCCCCAGTAGAGCGTATTATACTACACTTATCCCCAGTAGAGCGTATTATACTACACTTATCCCCAGTAGAGCGTATTAAACTACACTTATCCCCAGTAGAGCGTATTATACTACACTTATCCCCAGTAGAGCGTATTATACTACACTTATCCCCAGTAGAGCGTATTAAACTACACTTATCCCCAGTAGAGCGTATTATACTACACTTATCCCCAGTAGAGCGTATTAAACTACACTTATCCCCAGTAGAGCGTATTATACTACACTTATCCCCAGTAGAGCGTATTATACTACACTTATCCCCAGTAGAGCGTATTAAACTACACTTATCCCCAGTAGAGCGTATTATACTACACTTATCCCCAGTAGAGCGTATTATACTACACTTATCCCCAGTTCAGTGTATTAAACTACACTCATCCCCAGTAGAGCGTATTATACTACACTTATCCCCAGTAGAGCGTATTATACTACACTTATCCCCAGTAGAGCGTATTAAACTACACTTATCCCCAGTAGAGCGTATTATACTACACTCATCCCCAGTAAAGCATATTATACTACACTTATCCCCAGTAAAGCATATTATACTACACTTATCCCCAGTTCAGTGTATTAAACTACACTTATCCCCAGTAGAGCGTATTAAACTACACTTATCCCCAGTAAAGCGTATTATACTACACTCATCCCCAGTAAAGCATATTATACTACACTTATCCCCAGTACAGTGTATTATACTACACTTATCCCCAGTACAGTGTATTATACTACCCTTATCCCCAGTAGAGCGTATTAAACTACACTTATCCCCAGTAGAGCGTATTATACTACACTCATCCCCAGTACAGTGTATTATACTACACTTATCCCCAGTAGAGCGTATTAAACTACACTTATCCCCAGTAGAGCGTATTAAACTACACTTATCCCCAGTAGAGCGTATTAAACTACACTTATCCCCAGTAAAGCGTATTAAACTACACTTATCCCCAGTAGAGCGTATTAAACTACACTCATCCCCAGTTCAGTGTATTAAACTACACTCATCCCCAGTTCAGTGTATTAAACTACACTCATCCCCAGTTCAGTGTATTAAACTACACTCATCCCCAGTAAAGCGTATTAAACTACACTTATCCCCAGTACAGCGTTTAAATTACACTTATCCCCAGTAGAGCGTATTAAACTACACTCATCCCCAGTTCAGTGTATTAAACTACACTCATCCCCAGTTCAGTGTATTAAACTACACTCATCCCCAGTTCAGTGTATTAAACTACACTCATCCCCAGTTCAGTGTATTATACTACACTTATCCCCAGTTCAGTGTATTAAACTACACTCATCCCCAGTAAAGCGTATTAAACTACACTTATCCCCAGTAGAGCGTATTAAACTACACTCATCCCCAGTTCAGTGTATTAAACTACACTCATCCCCAGTAAAGCATATTATACTACACTTATCCCCAGTAAAGCGTATTATACTACACTCATCCCCAGTTCAGTGTATTAAACTACACTCATCCCCAGTAAAGCATATTATACTACACTTATCCCCAGTAAAGCGTATTATACTACACTTATCCCCAGTTCAGTGTATTAAACTACACTCATCCCCAGTTCAGTGTATTAAACTACACTTATCCCCAGTTCAGTGTATTATACTACACTTATCCCCAGTTCAGTGTATTATACTACACTTATCCCCAGTTCAGTGTATTATACTACACTTATCCCCAGTTCAGTGTATTATACTACACTTATCCCCAGTTCAGTGTATTATACTACACTCATCCCCAGTAAAGCGTATTATACTACACTTATCCCCAGTAAAGCGTATTATACTACACTCATCCCCAGTTCAGTGTATTATACTACACTCATCCCCAGTAAAGCGTATTAAACTACACTTATCCCCAGTAGAGCGTATTAAACTATCCCCAGTGCCGCCGAGTTCTGGTCACTGATTGGTCAGCAGTAGTGCAGGTTTATATTAATGCACAGGTTAAAATCATATGTAGAGCTGAGAGTCTGATGAAACTCCAGAATCTTCTGTTGCAGTGTTTCAGGTGGAGAGTGTGATAATACACCAGCTGTTCAGAAGCTGCAGTGATCATGAAGGCTCAGCTGGACGGTGCATTTTTCGGTGATTCTGCAGTAATGTGCAGTAAACAGTAAGAAAAAAACAACAATGGCATATTTTCATTATTCACACGTTGCCTGTCTAACGTCCACATGGCTGACATTCTGTCTGTGGAAGCTGCTCTGAAGCGTCCGAGTGCAAAGGGAATTCATTTCTGATCATCATCAGCAGGAGCTCCACAGGCGTCTCTGAGAAATACTGTAAGTAACACAGAATAACGTGAGAGGTTTTTTTCACATTAATGAAGAGACATGAGTACAGGACACGTACGATGGGGAAGGGGCGGGGCTTACAGGTGGCGTATGTTATCATCACAGTTATCATTTCCAGACCCCTTCTTTACTCTCCTGGTGTGTGTTTGAGGGCTAACTCGCACTAGCGCACTTTAAAGTGAAAACAGGAAGTAAATGTTTTGCATGAACATTAAATGTAACTACAAACAGATAAAACTACAGCGTGTTGTTCTTCTTGAATAAAAAAAATAAGTTAAAACCATCATGGGCAAGCAGGATGGTGCAGTCACCAAATATTCACCGAGTTAATACTCTGCTAAACAGGAGGTTGTAGCTAATGTGTTTGTTTATTTTACATAGATAAGCAAATATGGAGCATTTGTATCCATCACAGTGCTGTGTTCTACATCGCTGACCCGAGAGAGCCTCCTGTAAATATGATAAGGGTGGAAACACTGCACTGATATATGGAGTTTAAAAGTAAATATATGTAAATGCGTAAATATTAAATATTTTATTTTTATTCCCTTTGGGGAAATGTGAGGCTGTAAGTCGATTCGACGACAAACAGAAAAGCAAAATATTGTGCTGGAATTTATCGTGTCATTACACGCTTAAATGCTCGGGACCGGAGATGTCGAGGCGATGCGGCTCGGTGTTTTGTCCTTATCGAGGAGAAAGACGGAGAAAAAGCGAGAGGAGATGAGAAGTGAAAGCCAGGCGAGGAGGTGTTTAGAGGATGGAATGATCCTGCCAGAACACACCGCATCCCAAACCCTCAGCCAGTAACCCAGCCTGACAGAGCCGAATAAACACTTCCACAGTGTGTGTGTGTGTTCAGGTATTCCACTGCAGAAACCCAATCCTTATTATCTTCAGGCTGATTTCAACATCTGAACAAACCCTTTCATCAGAAGAGAAAAGCAGATTTTAGCAGATTTGATTTCTAATTAAAAACTAATTATTCTATTAATGTTTGGAACGTAATCAGTCCTTCAGCACACAAAGATGAGCTCGATCATACAGACACAAAGATCTCCAGCTCCACGTTTGCTTCGGCATGAAGATTAAAGTTGCTGGCTTGAGATCAGATACTTCACGCCTTATAAACGTTCGAACTGCACATGCTCCATGAACATCCTTCCGTATCTGTTTACTGACCCGAGCTGACCAGCGTTAGACTGAGAACATCCTCAACCATCCTGCTAACTCCTGTCTGTTAGGGCGAGCTCCAGGAGCATCTTCTGTAATTTTCAACCTTCACACAAAATCCTGCTGAAACTGTCTGTCAGGGTTCTTCAGTGCGTTCTCTCCCTCTGCGAGGTTCTTGAGTCAGGTGAGAACACACTGCATTCGGTTCACGAGCCTCAGAGCGAGCTCCAACCCCAGGTCTTGTTCCACCTCCCACTGAACTCCAGAAGGCTTTGTTCACAGTGAGGAAATGATTTGACTCTGAATCGGTTCTTCTGCAGGAAGTGAATCAGATGTTCTGGAGTTTTGGGTCGCAGTATTGTTCCTGTAGCTGTAAACTTTAAAGCCGTGGAGGCTCGCAGCAAAAGAAGAAAACCAGAAGAACTAAAGCTGGAGGTGAAACCAACTCAAGGCTTTTATGTGATTTCTATAATTATCACATCTGTAATGCATTCTCCATGCTCTCCATGCTGCTGCTGATGTTTTTACAGTTATTGTTTATTCCTGACTGATGATTGAAGGAGCTACTTTTTTTCTTATTTTTATCATCAAATGGGAAAGAAACCAAAAGCATGACGCTCTCTGCTCTGACTCACACTCAGGAACCAGACTGGAGGGTGTGAAAGTGTGACTATAAACTATAGGTGTGTGTGTGTGTGTGTTTCCTCCATCTCTTTCTTATTACACCATCAATAAGCTGTGGCGATAAAAGGCATCGCTCAACACTAATCACTTCCCCTCTGAGCTGTAGGTAGATATGAGAGGTCTGATCTAACACCAGGAGCAGTGCTGTTTGATTCAGCTCCTCAGGTTCAGCTGTAATGAAGGTTAAACACGTTAATGCTCGCTGCGCCGTTTCTCACGTCTGAAGCTACAGATCCATCCCTCTGGGTTTTTTTTTCTGTTTTGGTCCTAGCTGTTGTAACATGTCCACTTCCTGTCCAGGATAAAGAACATGTCTTTTCTACAGTACCTGCATTATCGTACCCTAAAAGGAAATGACATCACAACTAAGTCTTAGTGATAATCGTCTTCTTTACTGAGTGATGAGGACAGTAATGGAAACACACAGCCACTTAGTGACTCTGACAGAGCTGAACAAACGCTTCTACAAAGCTCTGTGTGTGTGTGTGTGTGTGTGTGTGTGTGTGTGTGTCCTAATCTACCACTGAGTCACTCCACAGATAGAAATGTGAATCCTCAAAGGCCCAAGGCAAATTTCAAGCCAGGAACAAAACGTTCCACTGAACAGAGACAGAATTAAACAATATTCATTTACTGGAAGTTTACACAGTAACCAATCAGAACTCAGCTCCTGCCCCCAATCCTACAGTAACCAATCAGAACTCAGCTCCTGCCCCCAATCCTACAGTAACCAATCAGAACACAGCTGCTGCCCCAAGTAGCCAATAAGAGCACAGCTCCTGTTCCTAATCCCACAGTGGAGCCCAGTGGTTTTCTTGTTTGAACTTCAGTGTTTAATGTACTTGATGATGTAAGAGGTCATTATTATGTAGCAGGTGATTGATAAGAGTATAAAAGGTTCCTGGTTATTCGGTCAGTTTTGATTGATTCAGCGGCTGATTGTTTACACACTGACCATCAGTCTGTTTCCAGCTGGAGCACATGTCCTGAGTTGTGGTGTTCAGGTCAGTTAGCAGAGCGAGTGAGAATAAAACCCCGTGATGGTGATGTGTTTGTGAGGAGTGAGCAGCAGATGGGCTCAGGCGGGATTCAGAGGAAAACTTTTCAGTGTGAGACGCTCCCTCACTCTTATCTTCCATTCTCATTACTTCAGTCTCTTATCTCTCACGGAGACTCTCTCCACTCTCACTCCACTTATCTGCTCTGCTTTTACACCAGAAGATGAGCCAGAAACAGTGACATCATTTCCTGTCCTGTAGCTGATACATCTTGCTGGCACCAGTCTCACTGTACAGTGTATTCTGACTGGCTGAGAGCAGTGTGATGTATTCTGACTGGCTGAGAGCAGTGTGATGTATTCTGATTGGCTGAGAACAGTACAGTGTGTTCTGACTGGCTGAGAGCAGTGTGGTGTGTTCTGATTGGCTGAGAACAGTACCGTGTGTTCTGACTGGCTGAGAGCAGTGTGGTGTGTTCTGACTGGCTGAGAGCAGTGTGGTGTGTTCTGACTGGCTGAGAGCAGTGTGGTGTGTTCTGACTGGCTGAGAGCAGTGTGGTGTGTTCTGATTGGCTGAGAGCAGTGTGGTGTGTTCTGATTGGCTGAGAGCAGTGTGGTGTGTTCTGATTGGCTGAGAGCAGTATAGTACATTGTGTTGATATCATCAGCTACTCTTCTATTTTTAGGATTAACAGAAATTTGCATTAAGAGGAAAAAGAGCTAAAAGCTCCATAATGAGCTACGGATTCATTAATAATTCTTCTCGACTACAGCCATTGCCACGGAAACACAATCCCTCAAGGTCCCTCGATTAGCGTGTGATTTAATTCACGGGGCCAAATTGAGTTTTTAACGTTTTAATCTTCGTTTTGGACAGAAGACAAGTTAATGAAGGGCTGAGTTTAGCGCTGATAAACCACACGAGGATTCCACTCTTATTTATGAGCTCCAGCACAATGTGACTGAGGGGGAAAAAAGCTTTTACATCCACTCAGAGAGACGCACTCGCTGAAAATAAAGAGAATTATTATGCTCTTCCATCTGAATCGTAGAAGTAAATTAAGACTCGACTCGGTCCCTTCCCAAAGAGGCCGGGAGATGGACGTATCTCTTCTTCTGGTCCCTCCTCGTCCAGTCAGGACGTTACTCATCCGGAGAACATTAGAGAGAGAAATCACCTGCTGCAGCTTTTAGCCACGACGACAACGCTGCAATCTCTTAGCTATAAAGTCAAATGAATGTAAATGTGACCCGTGGTGCAGTCTTTACAGATCCGTCTTTCCATTTCATTTGCTTTAGGACAATTTAGAGGTTTAAAGTAAACGTGTGCTGATGTATTTCTAATGCGTTCACATCACAAACACTGCTCAGTGATCTGCTGAAACATTACAAAACACTTCAGGATCATTACTGACCTTTACAGATGCTCCTACAACGTTAATACAATGCTTTTATTTGTAGGAACGTTATAGTTATTTGTAGGAATGAATGAGTTTCATTTAATATGCAAACACAGTGTGGGGAAAACCTTTTAAACGTTGCAGGAACGTTACTGTGGTAACTTTACAGTGAATACTTTCCTCTCTGTGTAGCGACGACGCTCTGGATTAGCTAGCTCTTTAACTGACCGAGGCTTTTATCACAGGTCAGTAAGAAAAAGATGATACACAACACTAGTCTGGAAATATCTTCAAATCAGACAGCAATCAACCTTCTCGTCATTTTATTGCCTCGGAAGTGTCCTGATAATGATTCTTATTAAAATAAAAACTCATTTCTGTTTGCTTGTAAAGATCTAAAGAACGCCATCATTTCATTCATTCAGCTTTTTATGACCTTGACTCAATTTAGATATCATCAGGCTTACATTACAAAAGAAAAACAGAGGAAAAAGTCATGGTAGAAATGTTCAGGTAGGATTTAAACTCCACATGCTGACTGCAGAGACACTGTACGAAGCCTCCTGAGAGAGAAAAGTGGAATATGAGAAAGTGCTTACGTGCAGAAGAGCACTTCACTTACAGCAGCAGCGTCGACCTCCTGAGCTGAATCCTGCATGCTAGCCCCGTCCCTGAGCTGCTGCTGGATGAAAGAGTGGAGATAAAAAGCCCAGATAAAACCTGCAGGAGAAACGGCTCCTGGGCTGGAAGTGTGGATAAACCTGCAGCTGAGAATAAACGCGTGTGGGAGAGTGAGACCGAACCGCCGCGTCTCGAACCTCGTGCACAATAACGCCAGACTTTTATTCAAACAAGCAGCACCATGTGATACACACACCGGAAACACTCACTCCGTTATCATCACACAAACACCACACTACTCCTTACGGTGCATCTCACACAGCTTCCAACCCTGCCCTCTGATTGGTCACCAGGTGTTAATTAATGTTCTATAACAGCAGCTCTGACTTTATTCTATCGTTTCCATAGCAACAGCTCAATCATAGGGACATAGATTAGAGTCATTAATGTAGTGAAGTTTCCTGAGAGGAGAAATGTGTGTGTGTGTGTGTGTGTGTATGATGTGTTGAAGGAGTCTCCGGTGTCAGTTCTGTCAATAAGTATGTGTGTATAAGTGTGTGTGTGTGTGTGTGTGTGTGTGTGATGTGTGTGTGTGATGTGTGTGATGTGTGGAAGGAATTTTCAGCCCTGTGCATCAGTGTGTGTGTGTATGATGTGTGGAAGGAGTCTCCTTCTTTTACCTCCAGGATACTCCTTCACCACATCACTCACACACACACACACACACACACACACACACAGCGTTTATTACAGTTCTCCTACACACACTTACACAATGCTAATGTAGCTAACAGACATGGTCATGTGGTTTTTAGAGTAAATGTTAATGTAAGTGAAAGTGAAGGTTTGGAGACTCTACAGTGTGAACATGTGAATAATGTCCTGTCCTGCTGCTGGTCAGTCTTCCTTTTCTTTTTCCTGAATTCCTCCGTTTCACGCAGCGCTGGAACAATAGCCCATTCTGTGTAGGAGTCTGGACACAAACTGAGTCCAGCATCTCCTTCTACTGAAGACTGGACATGAAGAACGTCTGGACTGAAAACAAATGAATCAGCCACTTTCACAGCCAGCAGCTCTATACACAAGCGTAGACGTGAAGTCTGGAATATTCCGTCTGAAGCTGACTGTACTGTAGATTATTCCATTCCCCACACACAGAAGACTAATCCCGCTGTATAATACTCTGACCAGAGTGGAGGAAGGATCAAACACTGCTGCGTGAACACGCTTTAATACACACCACACATACCCTGCCTCCTCACTCTCGGGGAAACACAACCAGAACATCCACTGGGTGGGGCAATACGACAAAACAACACATCACACACACCACACACACATCACACACGCACCACACACACACATCACACACACACCACACACACACACACACACACACACCCTGCCTCATGCACACTCAGGGAAAAACAAACAGAATGTCCACTGGGCAGGGAAATACAACAAAACACCACATTACACACACCACACACACACCACTAGAATGCTGTCAGAGTTTTAGTTGATCTGTTTGCTTTAACTGATTATCCTTTGCAGGTAAAATTCACAGTTTCCATGAACAAGTCAAACCACAGGAGAAACTTTCACTGATCAGAACCACTGAGAATTCATGAAGTTCATGCCCATGACGTCACACAGGTGTGTAGTGACGCACACCTCAGGCGTGAATGTGAACAAGTATGCACTAAATGTAGGTGGTATGTTATTTTATAAAACAGCAGATGTCGTATTGTATGTGTCCAATACAAATTTCCTTCGGGTCAATAAAGTTTATCTTATCTTGTCTTATCTTAAGTACAGGCTAAATAACACAGAACTGCAGCTATGAGAAGAAGTACACAAAGAGAAGCTTTAATTATTAGATCAGACTCAGGAAAAGGTCAAAGGTCACGTGAGTTTCATTAAGACACTGTGAGGAACCGGAGTTAGAGGTAACCACAGTTCACCTGATACACACACACACACACACACCTCTGAGTAGTGGCAGTGTTCATCCTCCAGACGTGTGAGCTCAGTGTGTTTCTCCAGAGTTTACAGAAATCTAATCTCAGTCACAGGACTTCATTCTGCCGGATTAGATCAGAGTAATCTAATCACTTTAACGTGTCAAAACTAACCGGATTCAATCTCAGGAGAAATGTTTAACTCCTCATAACTACTGACACTGCTGAAGGATTCCTGCTCGGGTTCTCTGGTCAGGGGATCAGGCGTGGCCTCGTGACGTCACACCGGTGTGGAGATAATGCCACAGATCAAACACACCGGGGATACAGGTTTGTGAGTGATTAGTGATGCTCATGAGTGAGTCATTATCTGTACGTGAGGTCTTCCTCGAGATTTAAATCTTATTATATTTACGGAAATAAATTTTCCTTCTGCAACTAACTAACTCGATCCACGCGCGAGCTCACCTGCGTCTGAAGCGCTTCACCTTCCTCGATGATGCTGATGAACGGGATCTCCAGAAAAGCGGATATGAACTCCACCTGCACGAGCTCCTGGTGGCTCTGCGGGAAGGCGAGCACCGCCGAGACCCCGCGCACCACCACGTCCTGACACACGCACCTGAACACCGACTCCGGGTCCGCGTGCGCCGCCCGCGCCCACACCACCTCCAGGCTCAGGTTGTAGGGTAAGAGCGGCGCGTGGGGCCGGTTTCTGGCGTGAAGGAGCGCGCGGTTCAGGGCGGCTCGGACACGCGAGGGCTGCTGGGAGGGCAGGACGGCGCCGAGGCGGATGGTGTGTCCTATCTGCGCGAGGATGCCACACGGCTGAGGATGGAGCTGGCACGGGGAGATAAGCGCGTGCAGAGAGACGGAGAGATACGCCACGAGCCTGCAGAGCATCACACTCATCCTGCTCCTTCCGCTTCTGCATCGCTCTTCTTCCTGCACCTCAGTTTCCTTCCTTCCTTTCTTTAAATTCCTCCGCGCTTTGTTTTTTTTTCTTCTTTTTTTCCCTTTTTTTGCCTTATAGTTCTGAGCAGCGGGAGCGCGCTCTCACTCGCCCCGCGCGCGCGCCCGCGCACAAATGCACACACATACACGGTACACGGTACACCGGAGCGCGAGCAACTCTTTCCTTCTGCTCCGAGTTGGAAATAAACACAACTCTAAACGCTCGAGCTGCCCACGTCATCCGCGTTTTAACGCGCTGGCCAATCAGTTCCAGCGGTGGGCGGAGTTTCAAATTCTTCTTGATATTTTAGTTTTGTTATACATATAGTTTTGTTTGAAATAAATGTATTTAAATATAAAATGTTTTTGTTTTTTTTAACAAATCTCTACAATAATTACTTCATCAATGAAACAAAATGTAATAAATCATGTTTCCCATTAACCCTTCATGCTGTATATTATAGAGTTAATGCTAATACACTTCATAATATACAGCGTGAAGGGTTAATGGACCAAACGCAGAAACATGATTTATTACATTTTGTTTCATTGATGAAGTAATTATTAATTGTAGGGATTTGTGTAAAAAAACAAAAACATTTTATGTTTTTTTGTGTGTGAATGGGTCAAAAACATTTTATATTTAAATACATTTATTTCAAACAAAACTATATGTATAACAAAATCCAGTGGTGGACCGTCAGGGTCAGTAAGTCCTTCTCTGCTGGCCTAAACAGCAGTGATCTGAATCACTGACTTGCATTTTAATATATTTAATATATTTTTCCATGAATGTGTATTAAATTATTCCCAATAGTCTATTCTCTACATTTCATAGCTTTTCTCTCGGTTGCGCTGCTTCCAGTAGTGTATATTTATGATCAGAGTATTTATCCAATCATATTTCAGACAGTGGATGACATCATGTGTCGCCCGGCCTTAAGGCCTTCAGAATCAATAGTGCAGGCGCCCGGAGCTTAAAATAAGGGGCAATGAAACTGTTCCATTAACCAATCAGATTTCGAGTTGGTGTCACTGGGGGCCATCTAGCAGGCGTACGATTACGTCAGCAATTTCCCGTCCTTTGATTGGATAATTGGAGTAGTCAGAGGCAGCGAACCCATAAACTAAATAAAATATATATTTTAACTCACAATGGCTGACAGAGGAGAAGAGATCAGTTTTGGTCGCAGACATCCTTACAAATACATTTTCAAGGTGGACTTTAATAAAATGGACTATTCCTTGTGAGGTGTGAAATACTGTAGAATAATTTATTTTTTACTTTGTTATTTAACGGTTGATTCGTATCTATTGCCGTGGCATCATAATGATGGTATAGAGGTGGATTAATTCAGGGAGGACACCAGTGAAGACCTAGGTGTGAAACGCACGGCCCACCCCTGATATAAACTCACCTCAGCTCCATTAGCACATTAGCATGTCCTGCAGTCACCTGGTAAACTAGCTAGCCAGCATAGCTCAGCTGACAGGGTTAATGTTAAGTGTAATTAGATGAGTTTCCTGTCTTTTCTTAGTATTTAACCGACACAGCTGAGGTGACAGTCGGATGATGTTCTGGATGATTCTGTCTCGTTTCCATGGTTACTGTGTCTTTGCCCCATCTGTCTAGAAATCTTCACAGTTATCTGCTAGCTAGCTAAATAAATACTGAGCTTAGGTTCTGATCATGTGATTCAGTTACCTAGCAACAGTTTCCTCAGCACTGCAATCAGAAATACAAAATACTTTTTAAATACTGATCTTTTCATTTAACAAACTGATATAAAATCTTTGGCTGATTAATGTCCATCTAACGGTCACCTAGAAGTTATAATGACTCATATAATAACAGATTATATAATAATATAATAATTTTATACATTCAAGAACTCTTACAGTTATCCCTCTAGGGGAACTCTGAAAGGTTCTATGTAGAGCCCTACAACAGAAATTGTTTAATGGAACAAGAACCCTTAATTATGACATCATCCATTAAAGAACCCTTAATTATGACATCATCCATTAAAGAACCCTTAATTTTGACATCATCCATTAAAGAACCCTTAATTATGACATCATCCTTTAAAGAACCCTTAATTATGACATCATCCATTAAAGAACCCTTAATTATGACATCATCCATTAAAGAACCCTTAATTATGACATCATCCATTAAAGAACCCTTAATTATGACATTATCCATTAAAGAACCCTTAATTTTGACATCATCCATTAAAGAACCCTTAATTATGACATCATCCATTAAAGAACCCTTAATTATGACATCATCCATTAAAGAACCCTTAATTATGACATCATCCATTAAAGAACCCTTAATTATGACATCATCCATTAAAGAACCCTTAATTTTGACATCATCCATTAAAGAACCCTTAATTTTGACATCATCCATTAAAGAACCCTTAATTATGACATCATCCTTTAAAGAACCCTTAATTATGACATCATCCATTAAAGAACCCTTAATTATGACATCATCCATTAAAGAACCCTTAATTATGACATCATCCATTAAAGAACCCTTAATTATGACATTATCCATTAAAGAACCCTTAATTTTGACATCATCCATTAAAGAACCCTTAATTATGACATCATCCTTTAAAGAACCCTTAATTATGACATCATCCATTAAAGAACCCTTAATTATGACATCATCCATTAAAGAACCCTTAATTATGACATCATCCATTAAAGAACCCTTAATTATGACATTATCCATTAAAGAACCCTTAATTTTGACATCATCCATTAAAGAACCCTTAATTATGACATCATCCATTAAAGAACCCTTAATTTTGACATCATCCATTAAAGAACCCTTAATTATGACATCATCCATTAAAGAACCCTTAATTTTGACATCATCCATTAAAGAACCCTTAATTTTGACATCATCCATTAAAGAACCCTTAATTATGACATCATCCTTTAAAGAACCCTTAATTTTGACATCATCCATTAAAGAACCCTTAATTTTGAGATCATCCATTAAAGAACCCTTAATTATGACATCATCCTTTAAAGAACCCTTAATTATGACATCATCCATTAAAGAACCCTTAATTATGACATCATCCATTAAAGAACCCTTAATTATGACATCATCCATTAAAGAACCCTTAATTATGACATCATCCATTAAAGAACCCTTAATTTTGACATCATCCATTAAAGAACCCTTAATTATGACATCATCCTTTAAAGAACCCTTAATTATGACATCATCCATTAAAGAACCCTTAATTTTGACATCATCCATTAAAGAACCCTTAATTTTGACATCATCCATTAAAGAACCCTTAATTATGACATCATCCATTAAAGAACCCTTAATTATGAGATCATCTGGTAGATGATAAACGGCATTTCATTGCTATCTTTCTATCCATTAAAAAACCCTTGGAGAACCAAGTAGTAGTTAACTGTTAAACTTCTGGATGGTTCTAGAGATTAAGGAGACGTTCTACCACATGTTCTTCTATGTTCTAGCACACTGATACCCTGTTAAAAAAGGGCTTTCTTCAGGGTTCTTCAGTTCTTACCTACTAAAAAAGGGGTTCTAGTTAAACACAGGTTGTTGTAGTGTTCCACACAGACCCATGGGTTCCCTGAAGAACACTTAATGGTTGTATTTGTATATACTGCTGTATTTTACTCTACAACAGATCAGTAAATTCAGTGTGAGTAAACAAGTGAACAGCAGAACAAGCAGCCACGATGTAAATGTTTTTCCCTCCGAATAAATCTGTGTACTTTAGTAAAGATTTGCATAAATCAGCATATCATTATAAATCACAGTGTGTTAGAGTGTGGATGTAATTATTCACGTATCAATTACAGACTGAGGGATAATGTGTTTTATATATTCACTATATATATTCAGTACATGCTTTGCTCTATACAGTCACTGGCCACTTTATTAGGAACCCCTGCCAATCAGCCAGTCACGTGTCAGGAGAGCAGTGCATCAATCTTCTGCTCTTCAGCTCATTAGGCTTCAGCAGGTGTGTTCTGACATGCGGTTGCTTGATTAGATAATGAGTTGCAGGTGTTCCTATTAAAGTGGACAGTGGGTGTTTATGTCTTTCTAACCCATGGTACTGAATTAAATTAAAGCTGTATTTGTAATCAGTGCCACAGAGAGAGAGAGCTATGAGAAAGATCTTTCCTTACCCCTGTTCAAACTTTACAACTTCTTCTTTTTTAGAGTTGACTCATTAAAATCTGCTTACTCTCTCTGGCTTTTATAAACTTAACTTCTCTCTCACGTAATTTACACAGATAATTTATTCTGCATATTTAGCTGCAGCTCGCTCTAACACCAGTTAATGGGATTGTGGAAGCGAGCTGTAATGCACAGGCTGTCTGTCAGACGACACACACACACACACACACACACACACACTCTGCCCACAATGAGGTTTAAAATACAAAAATACAAAAAA
Organism: Hemibagrus wyckioides; assembly: GCF_019097595.1. NCBI lineage: Eukaryota > Metazoa > Chordata > Actinopteri > Siluriformes > Bagridae > Hemibagrus > Hemibagrus wyckioides. The sequence goes on from NC_080726.1 coordinate 828,574, forward strand.
ATATATTAAAACACTGAAATATTTCCAAATACTCCCTCTGTGTGAAAATAATGAGCTGGTGTGTTACTTCTGTAAACACTTAATACAATTACACACAGTGCAGCTGAATCCTGTTACTGCATTTTAATCACACACACGCACACACACACATACAATCACACACACACACACACACACACACACGCTGTTTTTAAGAAAGTTAGCATTTAGTTGTATGATCAGAGAGAGATGATGTACAGCAGGTCACCGGGGGAAAACAGTTAAAAAGTCAAAAGCGTCAGAATTAAAAGTAAAAGCAGCGCGACTTTTTAATTAGCGCCAGGCTAACAAGCCCCCGCGGTGTTTGTTACGGTCCCTGCTGACGTCTTTACAGCAGAACCTTATCTCAGTTCTCCTGCAGTGATGCCTTTCAGCGTAACCCCCTACTTCCTGCTTTTATTGACTTTGACTTTTTTTATTTCATATTGTTTTGTTTTGATTTGAATTTAAAAAGTGAGATATAACTATTAAACTTAAAAGGAAAATAATCAGCCGTGTTATAGTGTGGAGAGGCGGAGTTACAACAACTACAATCATTTATTAAAGAACAGAATGTCCTACTTTAACACCTTTATAATTAACATGAGGGAAATGAGTCACTTCCTGTAAACACTCAGCTATAAACACTCATCCCCTCAGCAGTCTCTCTTTATTCTCTCTCTATCAGCTATAAACACTCATCCCCTCAGCAGTCTCTCTTTATTCTCTCTCTATCAGCTATAAACACTCATCCCCTCAGCAGTCTCTCTTTATTCTCTCTCTCTATCAGCTATAAACACTCATCCCCTCAGCAGTCTCTCTTTATTCTCTCTCTCTATCAGCTATAAACACTCATCCCCTCAGCAGTCTCTCTTTATTCTCTCTCCAACTATAAACACTCATCCCCTCAGCAGTCTCTCTTTATTCTCTCTCTATCAGCTATAAACACTCATCCCCTCAGCAGTCTCTCTTTATTCTCTCTCCAGCTATAAACACTCATCCCCTCAGCAGTCTCTCTTTATTCTCTCTCCAGCTATAAACACTCATCCCCTCAGAATGTAGTCAGCTGGTGCATGTCACAACACATCACCCTCGACCTGCCCCTTTAAACTTTTTTTAAAAACTCTTCCTTTAGGCTGTTCCTTACATCAGTGTCCAGTGTGAGGTCAGAAACCTGAGTGTGTGTCTTCAGCTGTTCCTGAATTCTAGTTTAATTCAGAACTTATTATTTATTTCTTATTTATTTTATACACACTTATTTATACACCACTCTCTCTCTCTCTCTCTCTCTCTCTCTCTCTCTCACACACACACACACACACACACAAGTCACTGTGCTGTTGTAGTGTAACATGTGGATGTGTGTGTAACCTGTACACAGTGAAGCATGCAGGCCTGTCGAAGCCGATGTGCAGCCAGTGAAGCCTGATTAAAACGATTTTTAGGTCCAGTGGTTACACTCACACACACACACACACACACACTCACACACACACACACACTCACACTCACACACACACACACACACTCACACACACACACACACACACACACACACACACACACTCACACACACACACACACACTCACACTCACACACACACACACACACACTCACACACACACTCACACACACACACACACTCACACACACACACACACTCACACTCACACACTCACACACTCACACACTCACACTCACACACACACTCACACACACTCACACACACTCACACTCACACACACTCACTCACACTCTCACTCTCACTCACACACACTCACACTCACACACACACTCACACACACACTCACTCACACACTCACTCACTCACACTCACACACTCACACACACACACACACACACACTCACACACACTCACACACACTCACACACACACACACGCACACACACACACTCACACACACACACTCACACACACACTCACACACACACACACTCACACACACACACACACACACACACAAACACACTGGAAGCTTTTGAGGATGAATAATCATGTGATGTTGTTGTTCTCTCAGCGCTCTGACACCAAGCTGAACTCTATTACTGACCTGCACCTGAAACACAATTTCTTCATCTGTCTGTCTATCT
>NC_080726.1:858204-890704 GCF_019097595.1 Hemibagrus wyckioides
CTCACACGGTTCCTCCTGCGGTTTGTCCAGATGACAGAACACTGTATTAGCCTTTACCTCACTCACACAGTTGAATCTGTGAGAAGTGTCGCTCGTTTAGAGGTGCTGTGTCGCCCCCTGGTGGACATCTCCTTTAAACGTTCAGTAGTTATTTTAAAATGTAATCGACCTTTGTGTATTTTAATGTAAAATGTTAAATAATCAGATCAGTGGTATTTTAGTAATGAATGCAGTGATGATGAAGTGATTCATTCAAACCTAATACAGTTCAGAATTCTTACTCGGCTCTAAATGTAACCTGCTTTATTTCTCATTTTTATACAGTGCATTATTATAATTATTATTATTTTACTCTACTGTTATCAGTTTTATTCTTTTTTAATGATTTGTAGAATCCTTAATGTAGGCAATAGTTGTATAATCTTGGTGTAAAGGAAAGAAGAGGATGATTCAGAACTAAAACAGAGAGTGAGATGTGACTGTTCTGCTCTCATGAAAACAGAGGACATGGCCATAAAAGAAAGTTCACACTCTCAGGGTAAAGCTGCTCAAAAAAGCAGAAGGTAAACTCATACAGGTCATTTCAGGGTCATTCTGGGGCTTTTCCCATCAAAGGGATTCGTCTGTCCAATCCAAGACTCTTTGTAACCTGGGCTACTTAAAATTAGGATACTTATAATTCCCAATGAGACACCAACCTGGGGCTTCATCTGTCCAACCTGGGGCTTCATCTGTCCAACCTGGGGCTTCATCTGTCCAACCTGATGCTTCATCTGTCCAACCGGGGGCTTCATCATCCAACATTGGATTGCATCCTCCAACATGGGGTTACATCATCCAACCTGGGGCTTCATCATCCAACCTGAGGCTTCATCATGCAACCTTGGCTTCATCTGTCTAACCTGGGGTTTCATCATCCAACCTGGGGCTTCATCATCCAACATGGGGCTTCATCATCTAACCTGGGGTTTCATCATCCAACCTGGGGCTTCATTGTCCAACCTGAGGCTTCATCATGCAACCTGGGCTTCATCTGTCTAACCTGGGGCTTCATCGTCCAACCTGGGCTTCATCTGTCTAACCTGGGGCTCCATCGTCCAACCTGGGCTTCATCTGTCTAACCTGGGGCTTCATCGTCCAACCTGGGCTTCATCTGTCTAACCTGGGGCTTCATCATCCAACATGGGGCTTCATCATCTAACCTGGGGTTTCATCATCCAACCTGGGGCTTCATCGTCCAACCTGAGGCTTCATCATGCAACCTGGGCTTCATCTGTCTAACCTGGGGCTTCATCTGTCTAACCTGGGGCTTCATCGTCCAACCTGGGCTTCATCTGTCTAACTGGGGCTTCATCTGTCTAACCTGGGGCTTCATCGTCCAACCTGGGCTTCATCTGTCTAACCTGGGGCTTCATCTGTCTAACACGGGACTTCATGTCCAACAGGAGGCTTTGTGTCCAGACCAGGCTCTTCTCATTCAGACTTCCACTGACCAATCTTATGAATTTCTGCCCAAATGATCTTCTTCCTTCTTCCAGCATGATATTTCTACTCCAGTTTGTCTCTTATTGTCTGAGATTTCTTCTGTCCACCTGGGACTCCTTCTTCCCAGCACAGGGCTAACAGGATGCAGAAACCAAGATAATCTTCATCTCTTTCCTTCTCTTTCCTTCTCTCTCTCTCTCTCTCTCTGTCTCTCTCTCTCTCTGTCTCTCTCTCTCTCTCTCTCTCTCTCTCTCTCTGTCTTTCTCTCTCTCTCTGCGCATGCGCGGCGGAGAGGCGAGTGTGGCGTGTGGAGCGCGTGAGAGCGGTCGGCGTTTTGCCAATTTTTTCGGCACTAAAGTGCAATTCTTTTCCGTTTAAAATCTCGGAAAATTAATATACTTATTGTGTGAGTGTGAGCGAGTGTGTGCGGACAATAACTGTGTGTGTGAGTGTGTGCGCGTGTGTGTGTGCAGGTGTGTGTGAGTGGCGTGTCGGTGAAGTGTGGTTATGGCGGATCCGACCGCGAGGTTGTGTGAGAGTTTGACTCGCCGGCACGGTGTCCGTGTTGTGTGTCCGGCACGGTGTCCGTGTTGTGTGTCCGGCACGGTGTCCGTGTTGTGTGTCCGGTACGGTGTCCGTGTTGTGTGTCCGGCACGGTGTCCGTGTTGTGTGTCCGTGTTGTGTGTCCGGTACGGTGTCCGTGTTGTGTGTCCGGCACGGTGTCCGTGTTGTGTGTCCGTGTTGTGTGTCCGGTACGGTGTCCGTGTTGTGTGTCCGGCACGGTGTCCGTGTTGTGTGTCCGTGTTGTGTGTCCGGTACGGTGTCCGTGTTGTGTGTCCGGCACGGTGTCCGTGTTGTGTGTCCGGTGAGTGTTGAAGAATGTTGTTTAGCAGTCGGTAACGTGGTGGGGCATGAGAACATTGTCTCTGCCTCCAGAATGAACAGTGCCATTGTGGTGTTTCTGAATAATGTTGAGAAAGTCAGAAATCTGATTCAGAAAGGCATCATTGTTAATAATGAGACAATACTGGTTTCTCCCCTCAGTTCCCCAGCTAAGAAAGTCTTGTTGTCCAACGTCCCTCCTTTTATTTCAGATGAAGCTATCTGTAAAGAACTGTCTCGGTACGGGCGAATTGTCTCCCCCATTAAGAGAATCCCTCTTGGCTGTAAGTCCCCACTGGTTAAACACTTGGTTTCTTTTAGAAGAATGGTCTTCATGGTTTTTAAAGAAGGTGTGGAAGAGCTGAATGCTGTTTTTAAATTCAGAGTAGAAGGCTTTGACTACAATCTGTTTGTTTCTTCTGATACAGATATTAAGTCTTTTAAATGTGGAAAAACTGCTCGGGCCTACCCTGAGAGGCAGAGTGACCCCGGTGTTTCTGAGCGACTGGGGCAGGACGCAGCTCAGTCGGCTGGGGTCGTTCCCCCTGCGGCTACAGTTCGGCCGGCTGCTGAGGGCCCCGGAGCTGCTGCTGCACCAGACCCGAAAGAGAGTGAGCCCCAAGCCCAGCCTGCAACCCAGAAGCCCACTGGAGCTGCAACAGCCCCGGAAAAGCCATGCACGGCCGAACCGGCCGCGGAAGAACCATGCTCGGCTCAACCGGACCGGGAGAAGCCGTGCTCCACTGAGAAGAGCTCAGTGGGTTCTGGAGCAGTGCTGGAGCTGCCTGCGCTGGCAGAGGCAGGCACGGAGGTGCAGAGAGACCACCCGGAAACACCGGACACTACACCAGTGCAGGGGGACGGGGGAGACGTGGATATGGTGGATGAGCCCGTCTTTAAAGTGCCGAATAAAAGGAAAAAGCAAGGTAAGGGACGGGGAAAAAAGCAGGCAAAAAAGGACACAAAGATGGGGGAACGAGAATCAGACAGTGATGACTGCATGTCAGACTCTGTTTTAATGTTCGATTCTCAGGAGGAACAGGTTCATGTTGTGTACAGCGCTGATGATATTAAAGAGTTTTTAAGGAACATCAAATGGCAGAGTTTTTCCCGGACCGTAAGCAGTTTATTCACGACGTGAAGTTCTTCAGAAGAGAAGGTGCATTCATTGATGTTGAAATTTTCCGTCTGAAGAAACTGATCACAAGAGTGAATAAGGAAAACTCTGATGATGACTGATGTGGTGTTTTTTTATGGTAGAGTGGTTTTTACCCTCTGTTTAATTTTATTTATTTTATTTATTTTTATGAAAGGAGTTAATATTGCGAGTTTAAATATTAATGGGGCAAGAGAGCAAATCAAGAGAGCTAAACTGTATGAAGTTTTAAAGCAGAAGCACATTGACGTTGCCATGCTGCAAGAAACCCACAGTGATACCAGCAATGCTGCTGATTGGGTGAAGGAGTGGGATGGGTTGGTGATTTTAAGCCATAACACAACACTCAGTGGTGGAGTCGCCTTGCTCTTTACTCACAGTTTTATTCCTTGTTCTTATTCAGTTGAAGAATTTTTAAATGGGAGGCTTTTAAAAGTGAAAACTTTTTATGAGAATGAGGTTTTAGTTTTTATTTGTGTGTACACTCCCACCAGTGCAGTGGAGAGGATGATGTTTTTAGATACTCTGAACAATGTCATTGCTGACTGCAACACTGCAGAAATTTTAATTCTGGGTGGAGATTTTAACTGTACTACAGATATTTTAGACCGGAACCACACAGAACCTCACATGGCTTCCCGTAAGCGTCTGTGGGAGATGGTGGAGGCCCACGAGTTGAGCGACATATGGAGAACTTTTCATAAGAACAAGAGACAGTACACGTGGGCTCATGCCATAGATAACACACTCTCCCTGGCGAGATTAGATCGTTTTTATGGTTTTAAGCATCAGCTGACGTTTTTTACAAAGTGTTTTATTGTTCCAGTAGATATCTCTGACCACAGCATGGTCCAGTGTACTATCACTAAAGAGAAGGTTAAACGTAGGAGAGCCTACTGGCATTTTAACACTGCTCTTTTAGAAGATGCTAATTTTAGGGAGTCTTTTATTTTTTTATGGAATTGTTTTAAACATGAGAAGGCAGCTTTTAGTTCACTTCAGCTGTGGTGGGATGTGACAAAAGCACAAATCAAAGAATTTTGTCAACAGTACACTCTCAATGTCACAAGAGACATTGTTAGATCTCTGAAAGCTCTGGAGATAGAAATAGTGGAGCTCCAGTGTTTGGAGGCCACTGGAAATCGAGGGCATGTTGAAGCCCTCAAACGTAAGAAATCCAAAATGAACGACCTGTTAGATATTACAGCACAGGGGGCGCTGGTCCACTCACGCTTTAAAAGCGCTGCTGAGATGGATGCTCCTTCAAAGTTCTTTTTCAGTTTAGAGCAGAAGAATGGACAGAAAAGATTTATACATGCTGTGCGACCAGAATCAGGGGATCTCTTATCTGAGCCCACTGAAATTCGCCAGCAGACTGTAAGCTTCTACTCGAAGCTGTACAGCAGTGAGTGGTCAGGGGCACAAGCGGTGGAGGACAGCTTCCTCATGGACCTGCCAAAGCTCTCTGAGCGAGCGGCCAGAGAGCTGGACAGGGAGCTGACGCTGGAGGAGGTTCATGAGGCTCTCCAGGGGATGGAGAATGGATGGGCGTCAGGTATAGACGGTCTCCCTGTCGAGTTCTACAAGGCATTCTGGGCCTTCATAGGGTAGGACGTGCTGGATGTCCTACGGGACAGCGTGCGGAGAGGTGAACTCCCATTGAGCTGCAGGAGGGCCGTCCTGACCCTGCTACCGAAGAAGGGAGACCTGACCCACCTGAAAAACTGGCGCCGGGTCTCACTACTGTGCACTGACTGCAAGCTGCCCTAAAAAGCATTAGCCTCGAGACTGACTAAGGTAATGGAGCAGCTCATTCACCAGGACCAGATGTACTGTGTGCCTGATAGGTCCATATTCGATAATGTGTATCTAATTGGTGACATTTTGGACGTCTCCAGGCTATTGGGCTTAAAGACTGGTCTGATTTCTCTAGATCAGGAAAAGGCTTTTGACCGGGTTGAACATGAATATTTGTGGAAGGTGCTGGAAGCCTTTGGGTTCAACCCAGGTTTTATAGCCATGATCAAGGTGTTGTACAGTAACATTGAGAGTGTACTGAAGGTTAACGGTGGTTTATGTGCTCCTTTTAGAGTGTACAGAGGGATCAGGCAGGGCTGTTCCCTCTCTGGAATGTTGTACTCTCTAGCTATTGAACCTCTTTTAAATAAGTTAAGAAGTCATTTCTCTGGTTTTAATATTCCACATGCTAATGCCTCAATATGTTTATCAGCTTATGCAGATGATCTGGTAGTGATGATAAACACACAAGAAGATGTGAATGTTTTAACTGATATTTTAAATGACTTTCATATTTTATCCTCCGCCAAGGTTAACTGGTCTAAAAGTGAAGCCATTTTAATTGGGGAGTGGGAAGGTGGGCAACCGTCACTACCAGGAGGCTTAGCGTGGAAAAGAGGTGGTTTTAAATACTTGGGTGTCTACCTGGGGAACAATGAGTTTTTAAGTAAAAACTGGGAAGGTTCTGTAGAGCAGGTGAAGGGCAGACTGAGCAGGTGGAAGTGGCTGGTTCCAAAGATGTCCTACAGGGGGAGAACGCTGGTCATCAACAACCTCGCCGCGTCGTCCCTCTGGCACAAGCTGGCATGCGTGGATCCGCCGCCGAACCTGCTGGCGAACATCCAGGCCCTGCTGGTGGACTTCTTCTGGGACGGTCTACACTGGATTCCACAGAGTGTGCTTCATCTGCCGAAGGAGGAAGGAGGACAGGGGCTGGTCCAGCTGTCCAGCAGAGCCGCAGCCTTCCGCCTCCAGTTCATCCAGAGACTCCTCACTGGACCCGGAGACTTAGTATGGAGAGCAGCAGCCAGTGGATTATTACGCACAGTTCAAGGACTGGGGCTGGACAGAGCGTTGTTTTTAATGGACACAAATATGCTGGACATTTCTGGATTACCAGACTTTTACCGTGGATTTTTTAAAATATGGAACGTTTTTAAGAAACAAAACAAGGGCTGTAGAACGCTACACTGGCTGCTGGAGGAGCCTCTGGTGTACGGCGGGAGACTGGACATCTCCAGTGTGACCGTCCCTGCACTGTCCAGAACTCTCATCTCCTCAGGGATTATAACGCTCCGGGAGCTTGTGAACATCGCGGGGTTGGACTTGTCGAGGGCAGAGGACCTGGCAGCGCGTATGGGACTGCGGTCCCTGCGTTTCCTCAGCTGAACATCGCTCCTGACCTCGACGGGTGTGCAGGACCCCTCCTGGAGTGCCGGGGTGAAGGGGAGATGGACTTTGGGTCAGTGTTGGGGAAGCTGCTCTACAGAGCGTGTGTAAAGGTTTTAAATAAGAAGAAGCTGAGTGGGAGGGTGGACACCCCATGGAGAAGTGTACATGGTTTTACTGATGATTTTAAACCAGAGTGGACGCACTGTATAAACCACCGTTAACTAAAAAATCTGCTGACCTCCAGTGGAGGATTTTACACTGTATTATCTCTGTGAACTCTTTTATTTCTGTTTTAAATCCTGATGTTGCACATGATTGTCCTTTTTGTTCACAGAGAGAAACAGTTTTTCATGTTTTTATTCACTGCTCCAGGTTACAGTCACTGTTTGTGTTTTTACGGAGCATTTTAAGGGCTTTTAATGTTGTTTTTACTTTTCAGTGTTTTATTTTTGGTTTTAAGTTTGTCAGAAAACACCGGTTCAGGTGCCAACTGATTAATTTTATATTTGGTCAGGCCAAAATGGTGATATACCTGAGCCGGAAAAACCAAATCGCACAAAGCACTGACTGTGACGCCATAAAAATTCTGAAAAGGCTGATCAAATCGAGAATTTTAATTGATTTTAATTTTTATAAAAGTATGAATGACTTGGATGTGTTTAGATGTGTGTGGTGTTGTGAGAATGTTTTGTGCTCTGTAGCAGAAGGAAAAATTAATTTTACAGCAGAACTAAACTAATCACTCATATTTAAACTAATTTGTTGACATTATTTTAATACGTATTTATTTATTTATTTATTTATTTATTAAGTCACTGTGACTTTTATATGTGACTGTAAATAAAGATGCGTAAAAAGTCAAAAAAAGTCTCTCTCTGTCTCTCTCTCTCTCTCTCTCTCTCTCTCTCTCTATGTCTCTCTCTCTCTCTGTCTCTCTCTCTCTCTCTCTCTCTCTCTCTGTCTCTCTCTGTCTCTCTCTCTCTCTCTCTCTCTCTCTCTCTCTCTCTGTCTCTCTCTCTCTCTCTCTCTCTGTCTCTCTCTCTCTCTCTCTCTCTCTCTCTGTCTCTGTCTCTCTCTCTCTCTCTCTCTCTCTGTCTCTCTCTGTGTGTGTCTCTCTCTCTCTCTCTCTCTCTCTCTGAGTGCATGCTGGGAGTGGGCGGAGCGCGTTGAGTGTGAGCGTGGTTGACACGTTTCTCATTGCTTAACGTTTAATAACTTCTTGATTTATCTATATATATATATACTTTTTTTTTTTTTTGAACAATTTCCTTTTTTTTCATACCATCTAAACTCTCTGTTTAATCAGAGCAGTTTTCTGGCCGTCAGCACCAGCTTTCCCGCTGGAGAGCATGGCGGCCCAGGGTAGAGACCCCCTCGATAACCTGACGCGCAGCCATGGCGTTAGAGTGGTGATCGGGGCAGGGGTGGAGGAGTGGTGATCGGGGCGGGGGTGGAGGAGTGGTTACCGGGGCGGGGGTGGAGGAGTGGTGACCGGGGCGGGGGTGGAGGAGTGGTGACCGGGGCGGGGGTGGAGGAGTGCTGCCTGGCCGCAGGGGAGGTGGTCGGGCATCGGAACGTTCTGGCGGCGTCCAGGATGAACAGCGCGGTGGTGATGTTCATGAACACGGTGGAGAACGCAGTGCTGTTGGCCCAGAAGGGCATTATACTCAGGGGTTCACTCACTGATGTGTTCTCCCTCGCAACACCTGCAAAAAAAGTCACGCTGTCCATCGTGCCCCCGTTTATTTCTAATGAAACACTGGAAAGACAGCTTTCCATTTTCGGTAAGCTCGTCTCTCCGATAAGGAAAATGAACATAGGTAGCAAATCAGACCTGGCGAAACACGTGCGCTCATTCAGGAGGTTCACCTACATGATCCTCAATGATAACAGCACTGAACTCGAGCGCACGCTAACATTCAGGATCGACGGGTTTGATTATGTTATCTATGTGTCCACCGTGTCCATGAGGTGTTTCGGCTGCGGAAAAACTGGGCATCTAGTGCGTGATTGTCCCCAGGGCGCAGACAGCGGTACAGTCCCCTCTGATGTGAGCGAGGTGTCGGTTCGGGGCAGTGACGGGTTGGATCGAGCTGATCAGAATGACGGAGTAGTCGAGGCGGACTCTCCGGTCACGGACGGAGCGGGCGTCTCTCATGCGGGTTCTGTTAGCGCTACGGCGGGAGAACCAGAGACCTCAGAGCCTAACGTGAGCGAAAACACCGAGACCGACCCAGTACCCAGTGATGGGGTGAGTAACACTGATACCACTGTTCCCACTGCTCAGGCTGAGCAGGCCTCACCTGAGCCGCATATAGAAATAGAAACTGAAACTGATGTTGGAATGATGATTAGTCAGGACAGTGTTACTGAGAATAATGTTGTTGTCTTACCGGAAAATGCAGACGAAGCGATGATGGAAACTGAGCTGACCGTTCTCAAAACACCCGTAAAAAGAAAGACAAGAGACAATGACAAAACTGTGAAAGCCGCGAAAAAAGCAGAAAAGAAGCAGGTAGAAAGTATTAGTGAGCTGGACAGTGAAGAGCCCTCTCCTGACCTCACTGTCTGTGTCACCACTGAGGGTCACTGGGTCGGTAAAAAGTACAACGCGAGTGAAATTAAACACTTTCTTAAGATCACAAAGAAGATGAAAATGGTATAGATCAACAAATACTTTCCAGACCTGAACAAACTGCACATTGCCATAAAGCGTCTTATGGGTGAAGGGTGTTTCGAGGACAAAGAGTTATACAGGTTAAAGAAGATTGTCACTAAAATCAACACCCTGTTAAGTAATGATGATGATGACACGTTATAGTTCTCTCGGTCCTCACAGACCGCAGACGCCCTTTCATGTGCTTATTCTTTTCTGTGTGCTCATGCAGGACATTCACATCGCATCCCTGAATGTTAACAGTGCTAGAGACTGCAGGAAGAGAGCAGAACTGTATGAACTAGTGACACAAAAAAGAATAGACGTATTACTTGCACAGGAAACCCATAGTGACGCTAAAAACGTAGTAGATTGGACACAGGAGTGGGCTGGCCCCTTGTTTTTAAGCCACAATACCTCTGTTAGTGGAGGAGTAGCTGTTTTGTTTTCAAAGACTTTTAAACCTCTCTCTTACAGCGTGGAAGAGATAGTAGCTGGCAGACTGTTAAAAGTCAGAGCTCTCTTAGAGAACCATGCTATGGTTTTTATCTGTGTGTATGCCCCGGCTTCCCCAGTGGAAAGAATAGCTTTTTTAGATAAATTATGCAATGTTTTAGAAACTTGTGATGCAGAGGAGTTTTTATTTGTTGGTGGTGATTTTAACTGTACTTTAGAAAACAGTGACCGCAACCATATAGAGCCACACATGCCTTCAAGAAGAAGACTCCTACACACTGTTGAAAAACACGAGTTAAGTAATGTTTGGAGAAATATGCATAAAACTCAAAAACAGTACACCTGGGCTCATGCTGCTGATGGAAAGGTATCATTAGCAAGGTTAGACAGGTTTTATGTTCCAAAGCATCACATGAACACCATAAAAAGTTGTGTTATTAGTCCGGTTGGTTTTTCAGACCACAGCTTGGTTTTATGTGTTTCAGTTTTAAATTGTATTAAACCGAAGAGTTCTTACTGGCATTTTAACACAGTTTTACTGAATGACCAGCATTTTATAGAGATTTTTACTTTTTTCTGGAGAAATTTTAGGAAAGAAAAAAGTGCTTTTATTTCTCTGCAACATTGGTGGGATTTTGGGAAAGCTCAAATAAAACAGTTGTGTCAAAAGTACACTTATAATGTCACAAGGGATTTGGCTCGGTCTATGAAACAACTAGAAGATGAGATAACAGAACTTCAGTTGTTAGCACAATCCACAGAGAACCAGAACCATATTCAGACCCTCACAGTCAAAAAGAAAAAGTTATCGGACCTCCTTGAGTTTAAAGCACAAGGTGCATTAATAAGGTCACGATTCCAGAACGCAAACCAGATGGACGCCCCCTCAAAGTTGTTTTTTAGCCTTGAAAAAAAGAACGGACAAAAACGTTTTATTCACAGCCTGCGCTCTGAGTCTGGACACCTTTTATCTGATACAGCTGACATTAGGAAAAGGGCGGTTAGTTTTTATGAAAAATTCTATCAATGTGAGTACAGAGAACACACCACAGAACAGAGCTTTTTAGAAGACCTGCCCCTATGACTCCAATACAGAGCTGAGTGCAGATATAACATCAGCAGAGCTGCACAAAGCATTAATGAGTATGGAGTGTGGCAGAGCGCCTGGCATAGACGGGCTTCCGTCTGAGTTTTATAAGTCTTTCTGGCATGTTTTAAGGGATGACTTACTTGAGGTTTTGAACGACAGCTTGACAAGAGGACTGCTACCATTAAGTTGTAGGAGAGCAGTCCTCACTCTTTTACCCAAAAAAGGGGACCTGACAGACATAAAGAACTGGAGACCTGTTTCATTGCTTTGTAGTGATTACAAGATGCTGTCTAAAGTTTTAGCTACAAGACTGGGAAGTGTTCTGGAAGAGGTTTTAAACGCAGATCAGACCTACTGCATACCCGGGAGGTCCATATTTGACAACATCTCATTAGTTCGAGACATTTTCAGTGTCTCCAAACTTTTTGGGCTGAATATGGGTTTCATTTCCATAGACCAAGAGAAAGCCTTCGATCGAGTTGAACACAGCTACCTTTGGAAAACCCTTAATGCTTTTGGTTTTAGCTCAGATTTTATTTCCAAAGTACAAACTCTATACTGTGACATAGAAAGTGTACTGAAACTCAATGGTGGCTTATGTGCTCCGTTTAAGGTGTGTAGGGGGTAAGGCAGGGCTGCTCTCTCTCAGGGATGCTTTACACTCTGGCCATTGAACCCTTTCTGAATACGCTAAGAGCTAAGCTGAAAGGTGTCTTAATCCCTGACTGCCCGAACGCTATCCGCCTGTCGGCCTACGCAGATGACGTTGTAATACTGGTCGACAGTCAGAGTGATATAGACATGTTACACAGGGTGTCCAAGGACTTTGGAGCGGTTTCCTCTGCAAAGATAAACTGGTCTAAGAGCGAGGCTGTTTTAGTCGGCCAGTGGGTAGGCGAGGTACCTAAACTCCCCGGAGGCCTAAGTTGGAAAAGCGAAGGCTTTAAGTATCTAGGCGTGTACCTGGGTAATGACTCGTTCGCACAGAGAAACTGGGAAGGGGTCATTGAAAAAGTAACTGGTCGCCTAGAAAAGTGGAAGTGGCTGGTGCCTAAAATGTCTTACAGGGGGCGAACGCTAATTATTAACAATCTGGTAGCATCGTCTCTGTGGCATAAAATAGCCTGCATAGACCCTCCTACAGACCTTTTAATGAAAATCCAGTCAATTTTATTAGACTTTTTTTGGGATAAGTTGCACTGGGTGCCACGCGGCATTTTATACTTGCCCAAAGAGGAAGGTGGGCAAGGTCTTATACATTTACAGAGCAGAACTGCAACCTTTCGTTTACAGTTTTTACAGAAGTTTTTATGCGGCTCAAAGTCTTTTAGCTGGAAACAAGTGTCCAGTGCCATTTTAAGATCTTTTGGGCAGATGAGAATGGACAAGGCACTCTTTTTAATGAATCCAGAGAGACTGAACACTGCAAGACTGCCTGCTTTTTATCACAACTTGTTCAGAATCTGGAGACTTTTTAGGGTGCAAAGAACCACAGCCACAGACTCTCTTCACTGGCTACTTCAGGAGCCTCTGGTATACGGGGCACGCCTGGACGTCGGGGACTCTTCACTGTCGCAGTCTCTCCTCGCGTCTGGTGTCACCACCCTCAAACACCTGGTGGACGTCGCCGGACCTCACCTACAGAACGTTGATGGAGTAGCTGCTCGGCTAGGCGTGAGGTCAAAGAGGGCGGTGAGCCAGCTGCTGCGGAAGTGGACTCTGGTCATCTCGCGTGAGGAGAGGGAAATGCTCATGGACTACTCCAGTGGAACTGAAAGCCCCGACTCAGAGGACCCGTTTCCTGAACTTGCACTGTCTGTGGACTGTGGACAGGAAGGCACGGGTCACTTTTTGGACTGTAAAAATATCACAAACATGAACTTTTTTAATGTGACTGGGAAAACGTTTTATAAAGCATGTGTCAAAGCTTTTAATATGCGGTCGCTCAGGGGGAGAGTGGACACACCCTGGCGCACTGTCCTCGGTTTGAGTGAGGAAGAGCGTCCAGAGTGGAGGTCACTCTATAAGCCACCATTGCCGAAAAGAACTGGGGATTTACAATGGAGAATTTTACATGGTATTGTTGCGGTCAATGCTTTTATCTCTGTTCTCTGTCCCCAGGCCGGCCACTCGTGTCCCTTCTGTAATCAAAGAGAGACTATCTTTCATGCTTTTACAGAATGTTCCAGACTACAGTCTCTCTTTACCGTTTTACAGAATATTTTTAGTGTTTTTAACGAAAAGTTTTCACTGAAAGTATTTATTCTTGGTTTTAGGTACACACGCAAAAGACGAGCTCGATGCCAGCTTTTAAACTTTGCTCTGGGGCAAGCGAAAATGGGCATTTACATCAGTCGAAAGCACCAGGTTGAACAAAATGGCTGTCGCAATGTTGTAATGGTCACTACAGCACTCATAAAGTCCAGGATTCTGATTGACTTTGTGTTCTATAAAAAAACAAAGAACCTGTCTGTGTTTGAGGAAACCTGGTGTTGTAGAGGAGCCCTGTGTTGTGTTGTCAACGAAAAACTGCAATTTGCACATACACTGTCTTAATTATTTATTTATTTACCTTTTAACCCCATCCTTTAATTGACATTTTTCTCTATTTATTGGTATTCACTGAGAAGATGTAAATAAAGGTTTTTTCAAATTCAATTCTCTCTCTCTCTCTGTCTCTCTCTCTCTGTCTCTCTCTCTCTCTCTCTCTCTCTCTCTCTGTCTCTCTCTCTCTGTCTCTCTCTCTCTCTCTCTCTCTCTCTGTCTCTCTCTCTCTCTCTCTCTCTCTGTCTCTCTCTCTCTCTCTCTCTCTCTCTGTCTCTCTCTCTCTCTCTCTCTCTCTCTCTGTCTCTCTCTCTCTGTCTCTCTCTCTCTCTCTCTCTCTCTCTGTCTCTCTCTCTCTCTCTCTCTCTCTGTGTCTTGCCCCTCAGACTTTGTTCTGTCCCTCAGCTGTCACTGATTAACTCTGATAGGAACATGCTGACTCTGCTTTATCACTTATTTTACTTATTTCATTTATTTCAGTGAAATCTGTAAGATGCGTCATTTAAACCCAAACCAAGACGTTCTCTCTCAATGTTTTAAAATCTGCCACATTTATTTATTATTATTATTATTTTATCTATAATTATATTTTATCTATAAGTCCATCCTTACACACACACACACACACCCACCCACAACAACAACAACCACTAATTACTAATAATGCAGAGGAGCTCTTAGTGTGTGTGTGTATGTGTGTGTGTGTGTGTGTGTGTGCGTGTGTGTGTGTGCGTGTGTGTGTGTGTGTGTTTGATCATTTACCTGTGATTGGGGAAAACAGCTCAGGACCTTGGAGCTGTGTGTTTTTTAGCGAGAGCAGAGGCAGAGCACTGACATGGAGAAGGTAGAGTGTTTAATTCTTTTTATTTCAGACAAAGAATTTCATATAATAGGAACAGAATTTTTAGTAAAGTGCATGTTTGTCCTTGCAGCATTCTTTTTTGTGTATTTCTTCCCTCGGCTTCACTCGAAGTTTAATTCTAAAATAAAATCAAATGTAGTTTGTATCACTTAAAAATCTTTTAGTCAACAAACCTTTTGTCTTTAATCTAATAAAGATGGCATATCATTATTTTTTAAATAAGATATAAAGTCCTATAGAGTGTGTAGAGTACATTCTGTACTGAAATCATTATTTCATCACTCTGAAATTATTTCATCTTTAACTTTATTCCCAACAGAACAACACTGTGGAAACTGTAAAAGGGTTTATATGCTAATAAAAGCATGTTTAATTTCTAATAGCGAGGATTTATTCACAAAAAAGTGAGATAAAAAGTGAGAAAGTCGAGTGCTGTGTTTAGAACAGACTGAATAGCATTTCCTCTTCCATCTGTCTGTCTGTCTCTCTGTCTATTAGCCACAACAGCATCACAAAGCTAATGATGAATGAATCTACTTTGTAAGCAGCTGTTTAGGTTTTTATTCAGATATTGAAGTCAGTGTGTTTGAGGTATTTGGTGCTGCAGAGTTAATAAAGGGTTATGAAGCATGTTATAGGTGATATGTGCAGTGCTACGTGCTACAGATCAGGCAGGGGAGCAGATCAGCAGATCAGCTACCTCACTAACTCTTCACTAGATTTACTCTCCATTTCTTTCCTTTAGCAACTTTATTAAAAAACAGCCTGGTGACGAATCTAGCAGATGTTGAGCAGATGTTAGCTCAACATCACTGCTGCTGAGAGGAGAGCTTGACAACAATTAATTAATCTACTTTTAACCAACTGTACTTTTAACCACTGCATTCATTAATCAATCACTCATTAAGACTGTGCTCATTAACTAATCACTAATCCCCACAGTTATTAAATTATCACTAATCCCCAATATGCTCATTACCCAATCAGTAAACCTCATTGTTATTAACTAATCACTAATGTTATTAACCAATCACTAATCCCCAATGTGTTCATTAACCAAGCACTAATCCCCACTGTTATTAAGCAATCACTAATCCCCACTCACTTATCCACGCTGTGCTCGTTAATCAATCAATCGGTCAGTCAGAGTGTGTGTGTGTGTGTGTAGCAGTTAACAGGTACTCTAGTTCTGGCTGTGTGTGCTGCTGCTCTCGGTTCTCTGCAGTATGGATATGGGATTGGAGTCATAAACGCACCACAGAAGGTCACACACACACACACACACACACACACATACATATATATATATATATATATATACACACGGACTGACTGAGGTTGATTTGTGTGTGTCAGGTCATTGAACAGCATTACGCTCGCGCTCTGGGTTTTCCCGAGCCTGATGAACACGCTAACGCTACACTACCCAGTGATGAAGATGATGAAGAGGTGCAGGCGCAGAAGTCCGCTCTCATCATGTACTGGTCATTATCAGTGGCCATGTTTCCTGTCGGAGGAATCGTCTCGTCCTTCCTGGTGGGATTCGTAGCTGATTTCAGAGGAAGGTAAAGGAGATAAAAACGTGTCATTTAGTTCTTCTTATAAATCAGATTTTTTATTTTTAATCACAAATTTCAACAATAAAAAAGATCAATTATAATTTAAATTTCAATTAAAAGTGTCAATAAAACAAAATTATTTAATGTTGCATTTAAATATATAAATATTACAACAAGCTGCTAAAAGAAAAACATTTTTAAAACGTCTATTGCAGATCTTTAATTCGAAATATAAAATCTGAAAAATAATGAATATAGTTACAATAAAATTTGCATTGCTAAAATAGAATTATTTCTTTTTATCTAAATATAAAATCTAATATAAATATTAGTGATTACAGATTAATTAAATTTGTAAAATATTTTTTATACGTTTTAGTAGATTTTTTAAAAGTCGTAAAGGAGTAATAGATTTGCTAAAAACAAACATTGCTAACATTTTGTTTTGTTTTTTATAAAAAAAAGAATTTTCATTTAAATGAGAGAAAGAAAGACTTATAATAATAAAAATAATTATAAGAAGAATAATAATGGTGATGATGATGATGAAGATCTGTGTCTCTCAGGGTTAAAGGCATGCTGGTGATGAATCTTGTCTCCCTGGCTGCCAGTCTCCTCATGGGTTTGGCTAAACTGGGATCTCCTCACGTCATGGTGATTACGGGACGCACCATCATGGGTTTCTACTGCGGTAAACACTGCGGCCGTGTTCCACTCTGCTCTTCAACATGCCCTCGTCCACCTCCCCTTGACTCAGAGCCCTGAGTTCAGTCGGAGTCGGAGCCAGAGTCATTTACTGGATTTATTGATAGATTTTTTGTGGGCATGGCTAAATGTAGACCGGCTATTTTATGAATGAATGCACATTTAACTGATTTAAAGGAGTGATACCCGAGTCAGAGAGTGGACGACGCTGTAGAGGCAGTGAGGCAGACTTCCTTGTAAAATAGTGTGTGAAGGTGTTTAAGTTTAACCCTTTGAGACCCAGAATGCATGCACTGCAATTTCCTCTGACCCTTTTTAAACAGGAAGTGTGGTTACACTTTTCTCTCTCTCTTGTCTGCTGCAGGTCTCTCCTCCGGACTGGTTCCGATGTACATCGGTGAAATCGCTCCAGTGAAATACAGAGGAGCGTTGGGAACACTGCACCAGCTTGGCGTGGTCACCGGCATCCTTATCAGCCAGGTACACATGCCACTCTCTCCGGGTCAAAGGTCAACGCTGATGTGTAACAAAAAGATTAAAGGGTGTTTCATTTACAGCCATCATAATTCAACTTTACAAATATTTCATCACCTAAATTTCTATTTATAATAAAGTCATAGTGGAGGAGGCGTGGTCTCTGTGTGTGATCTGTCAGTCACAGTGGAGGAGGCGTGGCCTCTGTGTGTGTTCTGTTAGTCACAGTGGACGAGGCGTGGCCTCTGTGTGTGATCTGTCAGTCACAGTAGAGGAGGCGTGGCCTCTGTGTGTGTTCTGTTAGTCACAGTGGAGGAGGCGTGGCCTCTGTGTGTGATCTGTCAGTCACAGTAGAGGAGGCGTGGCCTCTGTGTGTGTTCTGTTAGTCACAGTGGAGGAGGCGTGGCCTCTGTGTGTGATCTGTTAGTCACAGTGGAGGAGGCGTGGCCTCTGTGTGTGTTCTGTTAGTCACAGTGGAGGAGGCGTGGCCTCTGTGTGTGATCTGTTAGTCACAGTAGAGGAGGCGTGGCCTCTGTGTGTGATCTGTCAGTCACAGTAGAGGAGACGTGGACAGAAACAGTGGTTTATATCTGTAATAAAGTATTTGTGTGTAAGTGTGTCCTGTGTTTATTTGTGTGTGTGGTCAGATCCTGGGTCTGGACTTCCTCTTAGGGAATGATGAGATGTGGCATGTGCTGCTTGGTTTATCTGGAGTCATCACTGTTCTGCAGAGTTTACTGCTGCCCTTTTGTCCTGAGAGTCCCAGATACCTGTACATCAAACTGGGCAAGAAGGAGGAGGCCTGCAGAAGTACACACACACACACACACACACACCTGGTCTTGATGCACTGTTTAATACAAACATTACTGTCATTTTTCATTTTTCTATATTTTTCTATCATTTTTTTAATTAAATGCCTTTTTATTGTCATTGTATATTTTTCAAATATTTAATTTTATTTTATTTAGTTGTGAGCTTCATTGCGTCTGTTTTCAGGTTTAAAGCGGCTTAAAGGAGAATATGACACGTCGAAGGACATGGCAGAGATGCAGAAGGAGAAAGAGGAGGCCATGAAGGAGGCGAGGGTTTCGATCTGGAGGCTGTTGCGGGCGCAGCAGTACCGCCAGCAGCTCTTCTTGGCTCTGATGCTGCATCTGTCTCAACAATTCTCCGGAATTAATGCTGTGAGGAACCAACCTGCTCGGAATTATACGCTTTCAGATTTTATCCCTAATTTCATGCCTTTGTATCTGATCAATATTTCAATCAATAGAGTTCAAGAAAGAACCGAATCAGTGAATCAGTGAAGTGAGTCGTGATTCCTCTCTCTCTCTCTCTCTCTCTCTCTCTCTGTGCTTCTCACTCTGATGTTTTATATCAGCTTATCATTGTGATAGTTGTTTTATTGCCTCTGTCAAACAATAATATTTGTTCTGTTCTCTGCGTGCTTTTATTTCAGATCTTTTATTACTCCACCGCCATCTTCCACAGCGCCGGAGTCGCTCAGCCCGTCTACGCTACCATCGGAGTCGGAGTCGTGAACACCATCTTCACACTGCTGTCAGTGAGTGTACACTAATGACAAGACAAACAGTGCTAAACACACACACACACACAGTGCTGAGAAGCGGCTGAGAGCTTTTATCTCTACAGAAACATAATTACACGTGAAGCACACATGTTCTGTTCACTACTTATCTTCTGTGCAACATGGGCATGTCCCAAACCACACACCCTATTCACTATATAGTGCACATTACATCATCAGAACACGCCTACAGTGATAACTATATGATGACTATAGAGTGCACATTAACATCATCAGATCTGTGGGCGTGTCCCAAACCACACGCCCTATCCACATCAGACCTATAGGCGTGTCCCAAACCACACCCCCTATCCACTATATAGTGCACATTAACGTCATCAGACCAGTGGGCGTGTCCCAAACCACACCCCCTATCCACTATAGTGCACATTAACATCATCAGACCAGTGGGTGTGTCCCAAACCACACCCCCTATCCACTATAGTGCACATTAACGTAATCAGACCAGTGGGCGTGTCCCAAACCACACCCCCTATCCACTATAGTGCACATTAACATCATCAGACCAGTGGGTGTGTCCCAAACCACACCCCCTATCCACTATAGTGCACATTAACGTAATCAGACCAGTGGGCGTGTCCAAAACCACACCCCCTATTCACATATTTCTACATAGTTATACACAATACAGTAATACCTCACACATCCGCGAGGTTACATTCCAGAACCCATCGCGAATGACGAGGTTTCAGGTGCAGTCACTAAAAATGCTAATACTGTAATGTAAATGCTTATTTTTAGAGTTTAAACCCTAAATATGACCCCAGTCGTGCTCCCAAAACACTTTAATTTCATTTAAAAGTTAGCTTAATACATTACCCTTAAAAAAGAAATAAATGTTTGACGTAAAAGCAGAGTACAGTGTCTTATCACGGGATCTTATTCACGGGATATACGCACGTGTTGAACCGAGCACGAGGGGCGGGGAGATGAACCGTGACATCACGCATACAAAGCATTGTAGCTACCAGCCAATCAGCAGCTAGGTAAAACTGTTAATGCTCTGTGATTGGCTACTTCCCGTACGTGATATCGGTGACGTACGATATCATTAAAATAACATTTATATTTTATTTATATTGATATTTTGTTGATTTTACTTTTCAGTTTATTTGCTTCATTTATAAACTAAACTTTTCTTAATAATTTTGCATTAAAAAGCATGAAAATGCTTGCCACGAAATTAGCCGTAAACACTTTTGCAGGATTTCGCGGGTCTGCGAAAAATTCGCAGATACAAATTAGTTAGATTCCGAAGCAAATTTTCGCGGATCAGTGAAGCCGTGAATCCTGAGACGCAAATCTGAGAGGTATTACTGTATGTAAATGTGTGAAGGCTGTTTTTCTTAGTATTACTGAGCCAGAGAAGTGTGTGTGTGTGTGTGTGTGTGTGTGTGTGTAGGTGGTTCTGGTGGACCGGGCCGGTAGAAGAACCCTGATGTTAATCGGTTTGGGTGGCATGTGTTGCTGTGCAGTGGGAATGACTGTCGGACTCGTTTACCAGGTGACATCATTAAAACTGTCTCACTTCCTGTCTGCCCTATGAGGCAGTGAGACAGCTGTGTGTCTGTCATGTGTCCAGTAGTACGACAGGGTTAAATATTCATCTGCATTATTATTATTCACAGCATGTGTTGACTGGACAGTCTCTCTGCACTTGTCACTGGGGGCGTGTCTAGTAGGTGTGGTTATGGGCGGAGCATAGACATTATGTTGATAAACACACAAGGGGTGTTGGTGTTATGAAGTGGTAACAGTTACTGTTACACCCTGAAGTTGATTAATTTTCTCTAACAGCACAACTCTCACCTCTCACTCTACAGAAACTCACCCAACAAGAACATTTTTATTTATTACAGTTTTTATCTCATTATAGCTACCTTTAATGTTCACTTCCTGCTGTCACTCCAGTCATTATAACAGCTATAAACAGTGCTTCCCTCACCAGCCTCTCTTTATTCTCTCTCTATAAAGTTAACAAGAGAAAAAAACCACAATGCAGCTTGACGTTGTTACTATTGTGAAGGAGCTGTTGCTATGGAAACGATAAGTTATCAGAGCGAGTGCATTAATATAGACCTGCCCAGAGCTGCTGTTAGAGAGAATTAATCCACCATGCTGTGCTGGAGTGTAATTATAAACTGTTATGCATGTGACGTAGCGGCTGTACGAAACAGGAAGGAAGGATCATCTATGCTTCAGGAGGACGTGTGGTCACATGTTTAAAGGTGATTTTTTCCCCCAGGGTCACACGCTGAGGTTTTAAACAATCAAAACAAAGTCCAGAAATGTCCGTTCATAAAGGATCCTGAGTTGAGCAACTTACACACAGTGAGGAGATAAGATAAAGTAAAGCCGCGAGTTGATAAGCTGCAGGTGGGATCGGTTTATCACTGATAGACAGCGAGACCTCTGGTGGTCAGGAGCTGCACTGCAGTGTGTGTATAAACTCCCTCATCTTCTCGGTGCGCTAACATCATCCTCCATGAAGCCACTATTCACTTCAGCTTCCTAATACTAGAAAAGGCATAACATCCTGAAGCTTTTTCTCAAGCTTTCTTAAAAATGGTAAATTGATTTAACATTAAATAAACACACAGGATTAAAGGACAATTGAGTGGAGATGGAACAGTAACAGATTTGTCTATTTTATGTAAATGTATGTTTTATTCCTGGTTATGAGGCTGTACAAGTCTGTTCATTTTTTTGGTGTATGTTCTCAGATCATTACCCAGAACATTCACCGGCTCTGCCACTGTCCTGCAGTGCTGATCGTCCATTCTGCTGCTTGTGCTTTCAGAACACTTACTCCTGGATGAGTTACTTGAGCATGACGGCCATTTTTCTGTTTGTGAGCTTCTTTGAGATCGGACCAGGCCCGATCCCGTGGTTCATAGTGGCAGAACTGTTCAGTCAGGGTCCGCGGCCTGCCGCCATCGCGCTCGCCGGCTTCTGTAACTGGACCAGTAACTTCATGGTCGGAATGTTTTTCCCATACATTGAGGTAACGTGACTCATCACACGCAGTGCTGTACTGATAATACTGTCTCTACTGAGCAATGTTCTGTCCTGTGGCCCTGTCCACTTCTCACCAGACAGACACAGAGGCCACGCCTCCTTTGTTGGGACTCACAAATATTTGTAGTTTGCTTCAAGGCTAAATTTGCTAGCAAATAATGGAAGTGTAAAGCCTGCAGTTTAGCATGGAAATTATATTCGTGAAGATTATTAGCCGAATCCTTTCTTTTGCAGCAACTCTGTAAAATGTACGTCTTCATCATCTTCGTGGTTCTGCTGTTCGGGTTCACCGTCTTCACGTGTTTACGAGTTCCTGAGACTAAAGGGAAGACCTTTAAGGAAATCGCAGCTCTGTTTCAGAAGAAACTCCCTGCAGAACGATCCATGGTGGAAACAGAACTGCAGCAACTCAAAGGCACATCAGAGGCTTGAACATGTTTATGCTAACAGTGATGCTAATGCTAACATCCAAAATCATGGAGCAAAGAGGAAAAGATAATCCTAGATAAAAGATAACACAGTCTGAATCATGTTTCTTCTTGTGTGAAAGCACCACAGGGCATGACATACATGCTAATGTATATGCTAACACTTTGGAGTCAAACTGAGCTTGTTACTGCCCTCTGAACTTACTGATAAAGTAATATCGTGTTCATTTTAATGTTAATACACTTACACATGTTTTACACCAGGGTCCTGGATTAGCTAAATGTTAGGCTAATACTTTAAAAACTATTTTATATGTCATGTGTTGTATTATTGTTTTAACAGATTTACATGTACAGAACTGCTCTGTTTTTTCCCTCAAGAGACGCTAACATGAGCTTTAGCAAAATTAACTAGTTTCAAAAAGTTTCCAGTCATTAATACAACAGTATTTTTGTGCTTTTTGCAATTTTTTTTAAAGAACCTGTTAATAAATAAAATGTTAACGTTAGACACCATCCACTGTCCACTTCCTCTCTTAGACCCGCCTCTGCTCTGAGTACAGGAACTCACCACAGCTGATTAAACACTGAAGACACTAAGCGTGTGTGTGTGTGTGTGAGAGATAACTCTGAATCAATAAAAAACAAAACAGAGAAAATAAATGGCTTCTTCCTGAATAATATGTGGCCTTTTGTTTATCATGTAGCTTCCTGCCCAGCCTCATGGCTTCATCAAACCCAGTCCAGGGTGTCTTGACCCATCTGTAGTTCACTTATGTGTGGGTTCTGGTAGAGGAGGATCTTCTTCCCTGAACATTGTGCCAATAAATGAGTGGTTTAATGCTAACAGCAATCAATCAGGAGCGCTATTTCAGTAAGAACTGATAGAATCTGGATATTACAACTGATTATTTAAAAACAGACAGAAATCCTCCGACTTGTCACTTTTCACACAGGAACTTGATGAGAAAGCGAACAGGGAACACCAGGAACACCGAACAAAAACGGCTCGTCAGCGTCAGGCAGCAAAACATCGTGGAAGTGTGCGCTATAACGAGAGGAAATACGTCACACTGGATAACAACTAATAACTAATAATACTAATCAACTACACAACAAAATTTAAAAAAAGAGAAAATATGAGAAAAGTGTGAAAGATAAACCTTCTCAGGTGCAGAAGCACAGACCTGAACTTCCTCCAAACATCATAACCCAGGCTTCTGTTTACCCGGAAGTTTACTATAACCCCGGGAAGCATGACGTCATAGTCGAGCACTGCTCTGTAGCCACTAGGTGGCAGCAAAATATAAACCATTACAGACACTTTTGAACCAAGATGAAGCATCAGAGAGAAATCACAGCGTTTTAAAGCTTTCTTTCCACAATCACCAGATAATAGCATCATTAATTACTTCTGTCCATTTTATTTATTTAAATCATAACCTCATCTCTTCTTCACTTTTCCTACACAATGATTTAACTTTTAATGAGGAAAAAAGAAGCTAAAAGTTTCAGGAGTTTGAACAATTGAAGCTCATGACAGAGTGAAAGCTCTGTGTCAATGATCTACTGGTCCAGTGCTTTAAAACATCTCACTGGGTTCCTCCTGTGTGTGAAAGGCTTTGAGTTATTGAATTGTTTTGTTTCTTCCTGTGTGTGTGAAAATCAAACCCATAAACTCCTCATGCAGCTCAGAACAGAAGGGTCAGGACGTGGAGCAGATAGCAGACAGAACCAAGCAGATCACTGAGAACTTCGTCTAATCCTGCCTCTGAGTCTTCTTACAGCCTAACTGTAAGGGTCTCTTGCCCATTCTGAGGCTTTCTGTTTAACCCCAGGCTTCTCTCTGCACACACCAAACCTTTCCCAGAATCCTCTCACTTTTTGTCCCTCATGTTGTCCCTCAAGCCCTCAGGCTTGTTTCCCATTTTTTGGCCTCCTGTCCACCCTGAAACTTCTTCATGCCTATCCTGTGGTTTTGTTCTGACCAACCTGAAGCTTTGTACCTCCCTGTCCTCTCTGCCTATCCTGGGGCTCGTTGTCTGACCTGAGAAGACTCTTCAGTGGTCAGTGTCTGGTGTTAAACCTCAGCATGCTGCTCTGTTTTTGTCACATAGATAAAAATAAACAGGTTCAGTGTGAACAGGACCTGAGTCTCCGTTTTTGGGTGAAACGTGTCAGACGCTGCAGTTTTAAGAACAAATTGGGACACAGCCGGTGAATCCAAACAGATTTATCATCTGGGGTGAAGGTGACAGACACAGCAGCATTGAGAAGGTGGAGGAGCTTCGGGAAGATGGGGAAAGGAGTGAGAGCATGGAGAAGATACAACTACAGCAGAAGAGACGTTACAGGAAGTGTTTACTCGTCACACAGGAGGACAAGAGCAGCTGGAGGAGAGGAAAACCACAAAAATCCTAAAATAATAACTTCATCAAAATAAAACAATGCGTTACACCTCATTCTACTAACAGCTAAAAACTCTTTTAGAATTATTTACAAATTACTAAAAAATCAAAACATGGTCAATAAAATAAAAGGGAGATATTTTTAAAAAATTTAGAAAGAAAGAAAGAAAGAAAGAAAGAAAGAAAGAGAAAAAGAATCAAACAAACAAACAAAGAAGAAGAATGATACTAGGATGGATGGATAAATAGATAGATGGATGAATGGATGGATGTGTAGTTGGATGGATGTATAGTTGGATGGATGGATGGATGGATGTGTAGTTGGATGGATGGATGGATAGATGGATGTGTAGTTGGTTGGATGGATGGATGGATGGATGTGTAGTTGGATGGATGTGTAGTTGGATGGATGGATGGATGGATGGATGTGTAGTTGGATGGATGGATGGATGGATGGATGTGTAGTTGGATGGATGGATGGATGGATGGATGAATGGATGGATGTGTAGTTGGATGGATGGATGGATGGATGGATGTGTAGTTGGATGGATGGATGGATGGATGGATGGATGGATGTGTAGTTGGATGGATGGATGGATCCATGTTGGATGTGTAGTTGGATGGATAGATGGATGTGTAGTTGATGGATGGATGGATGTGTAGTTGGTTGGATGGATGGATGGATGGATGGATGGATGTGTAGTTGGATGGATGGATGGATGGATGGATGGATGCATGGATGTGTAGTTGGATGGATGGATGGATGGATGGATGCATGGATGTGTAGTTGGATGGATGGATGGATGGATGGATGGATGGATGCATGGATGTGTAGTTGGATGGATGGATGGATGTGTAGTTGGATGGATGGATGGATGGATGGATGGATGTGTAGTTGGATGGATGGATGGATAGATGGATGTGTAGTTGGATGGATAGATGGATGTGTAGTTGATGGATGGATGGATGTGTAGTTGGTTGGATGGATGGATGGATGGATGTGTAGTTGGATGGATGGATGGATGGATGCATGGATGTGTAGTTGGATGGATGGATGGATGTGTAGTTGGATGGATGGATGGATGGATGGATGGATGGATGGATGGATGAATGGATGGATGGATGTGTAGTTGGATGGATGGATGGATGGATGTGTAGTTGGATGGATGGATGGATGGATGTGTAGTTGGATGGATGGATGGATGTGTAGTTGGATGGATGTGTAGTTGGATGGATGGATGGATGTGTAGTTGGATGGATGGATGGATGGATGTGTAGTTGGATGGATGGATGGATGTGTAGTTGGATGGATGGATGGATGGATGGATGAATTAGTCTGATTATTTTGGTAGCTGTGTTTTTCTCTCCCTCTCTATTTGAAGTCTCTCTCCTCTCGCACATGTGTGCAGATGTGCAGCCATGACCCTTTCCTTCAGACCACCTGCTTTCTCTTGAGCTTCTGCAGGTTTGACCATTGGCCCCTGACCTCTGGGTTTATGAGGAACAGAGGAAGGTCTCAGAAGCCTCAGTGACTCACTGCTGCTCTGTAAACACTCTCAGCTCTTCCTCTTATCACTTCCTCCTGACTCAGAGCTGCAGGACATTCAGAGCTACAAGAACTCCTGAAGAACATCAGAAACACCTCACCCTCACAGGACATGACACATCAGCAACAAACTGCAGAAATATCACAGCTACACACACACACACACACACACACACACACACACACATCCCGAACACCATGACATCATCACTTTATTTTCTCTCGTTAAATATAAATAAAAATAATTTTCCCCAAAATATCTTCAGAACGACATGAAGGTGCAGGAGACTGCCTTCATACCTGAGCTAACTGTCTTCCTCAAAAACACTGCACTCATCAGATTGCCCCAAACAAACCTCTGAGATTTGTATAGAATTACTGACCACTCGGGTCAGTTACAAATAATGAACTGAAATTCTGGAGCAGATTTAAAGGTCAGTGGAATGTTTGGTTTTAATGGACACGGAACACAAAGCTAAGTAACGAGTGACAATAATTTTGGAATACACTCTAGATGCTCACTGACTTCACACTGAGTCACACACTGCTGTAAATCTGGACATTCCTGTCGTTTTCTCTGCACAGGGCAGTGTGGTGATGAAGACCACGTCGACGCTGAGACCCGGCTCTCCGGCGTGTTTTCCAGGTGAGAAACATGTCTACAGATGAGGATGGGTCAGTGATTACTCCACACAGCTCATGTTCTTGACCCTCAGATGCTATCATGACGGATCTCTGATGACAGATCTCTGATCTCAGATGCTAACATCACAGCGCTCTGTGATGTCACTGACTGATTAATACGAGAAAGATCGTTTATATTAATAATGAGAACTTCTGAAAACATCAACCGCATGTTCACAAGCGTTTACGTCTGGATACGCCATGTGGAGGAGAACAAATAAACACTGAGATTAGTGCAGTCTGTGTCTACAGAATACCCATAATGCACTTCCAGGTGTGTGTGTGTGTGTGTGTGTGTGTGTTATCAGTGAGTCATGGTCTTGAATGAATCACGTGCATGTGTAGAGACAGTGTGTTGATCTGAGATGTTGCCATGTTCTGGACAGAACTGACCTGCAGCACCTGAGTGTCTCACTGTAAACAAACACAACACTGAATTATTTACTGAACTACACACAGCTTTAATACATTTAACTCTAAACACTGTTACAGAGTACAACACACACACACACACACACACACACATTATATAGACACATTTTAGACATTTTATTTTTGGCTGATTCACCACTGTAAAGGAAACACACAGTGATATCAGATGGATTGTGTGTGTGTGTGTGTGTGTGTGTACTATTGGTGTGTGTGTGTGTGTGTGTGTGTGTGTACTATTGGTGTGTGTGTACTATTGGTGTGTGTGTGTGTGTATGTGTGTGTACTATTGGGGGGGGTGTGTGTGTGTGTACTATTGGTGTGTCTGTGTGTGTGTATTATTGGTGTGTGTGTGTGTGTGTGTGTGTGTGTATTATTGGTGTGTGTGTGTGTGTGTGTGTGTGTGAGTCGATAGCAGGTCTGACTCACAGTGAAAGTGGTGGTGTTGAAGAGAACAGAACATTCCTGATTTATATTTCTACATTTGGGAACCAAGGTCATGGAGCTGTGGAAGTGTGTGTGTGTGTGTGTGTCCACAAACTGGACTTCTTCCTCCTCCTTCTTCTCGTCTTCCTTGTTTTACTTTAGCTTTTACTTCTTCCTTTATCTCCTCTTCCACCTCCTCCTTTTCCTTCTTCTTCTTCCTCTTCTTCTTCTCCTTTTTATTCTTCTTCCTCTTCCTGTTCTTCATATTCTTCTTCTTCTTCTCCTTCCTGTTCTTCTTCTTCTTCTTCTCTGCACCACTTTCAGCTCTTTATGCGATGTTCCTGTAGAAGAGCAGCTGTAGTGTTTCCATGCTGTAAGACTCTCTGTAATGCTGCTGGTGTAGAACACGAGGAGACAGATGGAGGGATGGATGAAGGAATGGAGGGATGAAAAGACTACACAGTGAACAGGAGGTGAAATTCCTCCATGTTCTGTTGTCTATAGCCTCATTCATGCTGGTGTTCTGAACTCCTGACCTCTTTAATTGAGTTAAGGCTTGGTCAGCTCTCCGCTCACTCCCTGGCCATTTCCTGTCCTGCTTCTGGAGCTCAGCTTTCAGAAGTTTCTCCTGGAGGCGGAGTCTCTGAGTTACAGAGAAAAGAATTCACACAGTTTGCTCCTGTATGTAAACAAACCAAGAATCACTATCAATAAAAACTAATCTGTTATACACTTCTGTAGGGAACACACACTATATAACATCATGGGGTGATGCACTAGTGCCCTAGATAGTGTCCATCATTGTTCCATTGTAGATGGGGGTGTCTGGAGAGATCTGAAGAAATCCTTCTGTCCCTTCATGCCCTGTGTAGTGCAGTTCTATAGGGAGTCAACTGTCATGTCTCAAAGGTTAGAACTGGACATGTAGTTCACTACATAGGGAACAAAATCCATCTCACACCCTACAAAGCAGTTAGAGAGAATAGAGGGCTATGTTCCATTTACTATTCAGCTGGACAGTGGAGTGGACTAGATAACACATAGAATACAATATTTTGTATTTTATATTTTTTAAGTAAACCATTATTCTGTGCCTATATATATATATATATAGGGAAAGAGAGAGAGAGAGATGGAGGGAGAGAGAGGGAGGGAGGGGGGTTGAGAGGAGGAGAGAGAGGGGGGGAATGGATAGATAGAGAGAGAGAGAGAGAGAGAGAGAGAGAGAGAGATAACAGACTCTTCAGTAAAACTCTTCTAAGAAAAACATCAGATGAAATAAAAAGTTCTCAGTAACTGGCTGTGTTCCAAATGGAAAAAGTGTATAGTGTATAAAAGGGGAAGGAGAAGTGAGGCTGAATAAACACAACAGATTTACTTCACTTCACTTCCTTACATTAAAAACTCATCAGCTGTCCTGTTGATCCGGCAGATACTGGAGGAGATGAGCTGCAGGGAGAAGGCCAGATGTTCCTCAACAGACAGAGGAGGGAACTACATGTATCTAATCACTACACTCAGACATCTAATCACTACACTCAGACATCTGATCACTACACTCAGACATCTGATCACTACACTCAGACATCTGATCACTACACTCAGACATCTGATCACTACACTCAGACATCTAATCTGAAGATCCCTCTCTCTGTATTCTCCAGTCTTGTGAAATGTTATAGGAGATTAAGTGCTGTCTTGTTGGCAAAAAGGGGTTTGTACAAAGTGTTAACATCAGGAGAACCAATAACTGTAGCACACATGATTTCATTTAAAAATATATATTTCTCAATGTGGGATATTTTTTTCCACTGAATAAATGTACTTCAATTATAGGATGGATTTTCCTCTTTTTTTGCATTGTGGTTCTGTATTGTTTAAAAAATTAATTTATTAGAAGCCTAAGAACACATCTTAACCATCGGTGCCAATAATTGTGGAGGGCGCTGTATATAAAATTATACACTTATTGTTTCTTTGGTACCAAATGATCCATGGCCCGGTACTGGTCCACGGCCCGGTGTTTGGGGACCCGTCATAAAGTGCACATAGTATAACCTTAGCTAACACTCAGAGTAGCTAATTAAAGCTAGCTAGTTTAAAATCAGTTTAGATTCTGTCAAATGCGACACAGATCCCACTGCAGCTTAGCATTTTATTTATAAATGAGCTAGTGGAGTTAGTAGACCTAGTGGAGTTAATGAAGTTAGTGAAGTTAGTAGACTTAGTGAAGTTAGTAGAGATAGTGGAGCTAGTAGACCTAATGAAGTTAGTGGAGTTAGACAGGAAGGACATGTGGAATAGGTGAAAGACTCTGAGATGAAATGAAATAAATAATAAATAAAGGGAATCTGTTTTCCAGTGAGTGAACTGACCAGGGTGTTTTGTTCTGAACCGGACTTCACCCTGGATTAGAAACACATGTGGTTTCTGCTGCCGCTCGGCTGTGTTGACTTTTATTGACTCCTTCATGTTCAGCAGACATGTGAGATGTTGACCTTCCTTTCCTGTTGGAGATGGTTATTATTATTCCGGGCCTCATTTGTGTTTTCACTCGCCGCAGGTCTCTGTTCGGGTGGCGGCAGATCAAAGCAGTGCCCCCTGCAGGCCTGGAGACGGAGGCAGATTAAATCTCAGGCTTGTGGGGAAAGTAAACGCCCTGCACTGGGATTACTTCTGTAAGTGGACAATCAAAGGCGAGCGGGCGATGTGAGCGTGTTGTGAAGTTAGCGTGACGTGAACAGTGGCGTGTTTTTCAGGTCAGAGTGTCACGTGTGGACTTGAGGAGAGCTCTGTGTGTATTTTTGGAAGGAATGTGGGATCGGGGCGAGTCTTCTGGGTGGAAGACCGATCTAAATCAACACACATGTGGATGCAGACCTCATCCTTATTCTCTTCCTCTATGATCTAAACATGTCCAACACGTCACACGTGTGTGGATTTTACTCCAGAAATATCTGCACACGTGAATCATGTCCAGCAGCCGGTTTCAGCGGGTCATTCATCACACACAAGGTTCCTGATCATCTGACACATCACTGATGAGGGTCAGATGAGGGTTTGGAAACTGGAGTATTAAAACACTCAGCAGATGTTCAACATTAAGTGCAGATGTTACCTGCTGAGTTAAACATCCTGGACATGTGTAAAGAAAATATTGCCTTTAGGAGCATAAACGCCACATAACTAATCAACACCTACTGACCAATCAGAACACAGAACGCTACAGCTAATGACCAATCAGAACACAGAACTCTACAGCTAATGACCAATCAGAACACAGAACTCTACAGCTAATGACCAATCAGAACACAGAACTCTACAGCTAATGACCAATCAGAACACAGAACTCTACAGCTAATGACCAATCCGAACACAGAGTTCTATACCTACTAACCAATCAGAACACAGAGTTCTATACCTACTGACCAATCAGAACACAGAACTGTGTGTGTGTTGTGTGAGTGAGTGAGTGAGTGAGTGAGTGAGTGAGTGAGTGACTGTGTGTGTGTGTGTGTAGGTGTTGTGTGTGTGTGTGTGTGAGTGAGTTTGTGTATGTGAGTGTGTGTAGGTGTTGTGTGTGTGTATGCTGTGTGAGTGTGTGTAGGTGTGTGTGTGTGTGAGTGAGTGTGTGTGTGTGTGTGTGTGTGTGTGAGTTTGTTGTGTGAGTGTGTGTAGGTGTTGTGTGTGTGTGTGTGTATGTTGTGTGAGTGTGTGTGTAGGTGTTATGTGTTGTGTGAGTGTGTAAGTGTGTGAGTGTAAGTGTGTGAGTGTGTGTAGGTGTTTTGTGTGTGTGCATGTGTGAGTGTGTGTATGTAAGTTTGTGTGTGTATGTTGTGTGAGTGTGTGTAGGTGTTATGTGTTTTGTGAGTGTGTGTAGGTAAGTTTGTGTGTGTGTGTGTGTGTGTGCATGTTGTGTGAGTGTGTGTATGTAAGTTTGTGTGTGTGTAGGTGTTATGTGTTTTGTGAGTGTGTGTAGGTAAGTTTGTGTGTGTGTGTGTGTGTGCATGTTGTGTGAGTGTGTGTATGTAAGTTTGTGTGTGTGTATGTTGTGTGAGTGTGTAGGTGTTATGTGTTTTGTGAGTGTGTGTAGGTAAGTTTGTGTGTGTGTGTGTGTGTGCATGTTGTGTGTGTGTGTGTATGTAAGTTTGTGTGTGTGTATGTTGTGTGAGTGTGTGTAGGTGTTATGTGTTTTGTGAGTGTGTGTAGGTAAGTTTGTGTGTGTGTGTGTGTGTGCATGTTGTGTGTGTGTGTGTATGTAAGTTTGTGTGTGTGTATGTTGTGTGAGTGTGTGTAGGTGTTATGTGTTTTGTGAGTGTGTGTAGGTAAGTTTGTGTGTGTGTGTGTGTGTGTGTGTGCATGTTGTGTGTGTGTGTGTATGTAAGTTTGTGTGTGTATGTTGTGTGAGTGTGTGTAGGTGTTATGTGTTTTGTGAGTGTGTGTAGGTAAGTTTGTGTGTGTGTGTGTGTGTGCATGTTGTGTGTGTGTGTGTATGTAAGTTTGTGTGTGTGTATGTTGTGTGAGTGTGTGTAGGTGTTATGTGTTTTGTGAGTGTGTGTAGGTAAGTTTGTGTGTGTGTGTGTGTGTGTGCATGTTGTGTGTGTGTGTGTATGTAAGTTTGTGTGTGTGTATGTTGTCTGAGTGTGTGTAGGTGTTATGTGTTTTGTGAGTGTGTATGTTGTGTGAGTGTGTGTAGGTGTTATGTGTTTTGTGAGTGTGTGTAGGTAAGTTTGTGTGTGTGTGTGTGTGTGCAGGTAAGTTTGTGTGTGTGTATGTTGTGTGAGTGTGTGTAGGTGTTATGTGTTTTGTGAGTGTGTGTAGGTAAGTTTGTGTGTGTGTGTGTGTGTGTGTGCATGTTGTGTGTGTGTGTGTATGTAAGTTTGTGTGTGTG
>NC_080726.1:903204-935704 GCF_019097595.1 Hemibagrus wyckioides
TCCATTGTTAAAAGTGTGATACAAATAAACTCGAATAGAATAGAATTGAAAGTCACTCTTAATATGGCCCTCTGCCAGATGCTGCACATGCTGTGGTGTAGTGAGGTGTAGTGTATTGTGTTGTATTGTATTTTAGTATAGTGTATCTCTAAAAGCTCATTGTAAATGGTCTATAATAATCTTCAAGATTCTCTTGCACGCTCAAAGCATTTTAAATAACACATTGAGGTACAGAAGGCTGTAGAGTTCCATCCCACTGATACAAGAGATCCACCCCACTGATACGAGAGATCCACCCCACTGATACGAGAAACCCACCTCACTTATACGAGAGATCCACACCACTAATATGAGAGATCCACCCCACTGATACGAGAGATCCACCCCACTGATACGAGAGATCCACCCCACTGATACGAGAGATCCACCCCACTGATACAAGAGATCCACCCCACTGATACGAGAGATCCACCCCACTGATACAAGAGATCCACCCCACTGATACGAGAGACCCACCTCACTTATACGAGAGATCCACACCACTAATATGAGAGATCCACCCCACTGATACGAGAGATCCACCCCACTGATACGAGAGATCCACCCCACTGATACCAGAGATCCACCCCACTGATACAAGAGATCCACCCCACTGATACGAGAGATCCACCCCACTGATACGAGAGATCCACACCACTGTTATGAGAGATCCACCCCACTGATATGAGAGATCCACCCCACTGATACAAGAGATCCACCCCACTGATACGAGAGATCCACCCCACTGATACAAGAGATCCACCCCACTGATACGAGAGACCCACCTCACTTATACGAGAGATCCACACCACTAATATGAGAGATCCACCTCACTGATACCAAAGATCCACCTCACTTATAAGAGAGATCCACCCCACTGATACAAGAGATCCACCCCACTGATACGAGAGATCCACCCCACTGATACGAGAGATCCACCCCACTGATACGAGAGATCCACCCCACTGATACAAGAGATCCACCCCACTGATACGAGAGACCCACCTCACTTATACGAGAGATCCACCCCACTAATATGAGAGATCCACCCCACTGATACGAGAGATCCACCCCACTGATACGAGAGATCCACCCCACTGATACGAGAGATCCACCTCACTGATACCAAAGATCCACCTCACTTATAAGAGAGATCCACCCCACTGATACAAGAGATCCACCCCACTGATACGAGAGATCCACCCCACTGATACGAGAGATCCACCCCACTGATACAAGAGATCCACCCCACTGATACGAGAGATCCACCCCACTGATACGAGAGATCCACCCCACTGATACGAGAGATCCACCCCACTGATACAAGAGATCCACCCCACTGATACAAGAGATCCACCCCACTGATACGAGAGATCCACCCCACTGATACGAGAGATCCACCCCACTGATACGAGAGATCCACCCCACTGATACGAGAGATCCACCCCACTGATACAAGAGATCCACCCCACTGATATGAGAGATCCACCTCACTTATAAGAGAGATCCACCCCACTGATACGAGAGATCCACCCCACTGATACGAGAGATCCACCCCACTGATACGAGAGATCCACCCCACTGATACAAGAGATCCACCCCACTGATACGGAAAAGTTTAGTTCAGTGTGAAGTTTGTCTCTTATTGTCACCATGAGCTATCTGTCCATCTGTGTGTTTTAATGAGTCTCTTTATTATCAGAGAGTGAAATATCACCTCTAAATTATTCATGCACAACACACACACACACACAGCCTCTCTCTTCTGATGCTCACAGTGAAAGACTGAACACTAATTGGATGCTGTTGATAAATTAGCCATTCAGTCGATTTATTGCAGTTATTCCCAGATGGACAGTAAATTTCCTCCAGTATTAAAGCGTCAGTACACCAGTGTGGTCACTAAAGACTGTCTGCACAACAGGAAGCAGTGATTAGCGTGGCGTTTAGCCGAGATTGACCCAGATTAGAGCGATGGCTGTGTGTTTCTTGTTGAAAGCTGATTCATTATCAGGTGTGACTCACCTCCAGGGTTCTGCGTGTCACTGACCGCATGTCCACGCACTCTAATGCTATCTGAGGATTTATGGAACTAATGGACTCACACTGAGTCATGATTCACTTTACTGGCTCCATTTCAGTTCAGCTATTTAACGGAATTAAACTTTAAGACTTGATTGGTTTGATTCGGTGTCAGGCTGCGGAGTGGACGCGGAGTGGACGCAGAGCTCATGCATCAGTTCAGTGTGTTCTTAAAAAATCAAATGTCCAGAAGAGCGTCTATAGAGCTGTGCTCGAGAAGAACTCCCTTTGGTTCCTTAAAGAAAGAACCACTTGATTGAAGGATCTTTAGCCATTTCTGTTGAAAATCAGAAATGTAATTCCAACCTTACATCATGTAGAAGAATCATCTGTGGTGGAAAAGGATTAAAACTAGTGTTTAAAGTGAGATCCTAAACACATCAGCATCCTGAGGCATGAGGAGACGTCACACACTCGGAGCTGAAGCGTTTATTCATTTGGCTAAAAGCTTCTGCCTCGTTTCTGTATTGAGCTGCAGTTTTTCTCCCAGGAAATGGATGTCAAATTAAATTAGCTATTTCAGCTCACTTTAAGTTATAAAGCAGCGTCTCGGCTCAGAGGATGGATGAAGAGCCTGGTACATTGAAAGGAACGAATGAAAAAAGAGGTTTTCTTTCTGGTTCTTTCTTTCTGTCTCTCTCTCTCTGTCTCTCTCTCTGTGGAGCTTTAGTGGTTTAGCTGTTTGATGAACTATGAAAAAGCTGAGGATCAAAATGAAAGAATGGGAGGATGAAGCACCTGAAGAGAAGAAGAAAACATTTCATCTTTCACATTAAACCCCCTAACATTCCTACTCACTTCCTAATCACTTCATCTCGTTTTCCTTAGCTTTAGGTGTGACAGCTTCCTATCTTGATCAGGGTTCAATGTTTCTCTTGGTTATTTAACTGAACTGTGGGCCTCATGCATGAATGCAGACCTAAACTTTTTCATTTTCTTTAATAGATATTAAACAGTAGAAGGCTAATTTGGTATAAGCTTTCAATAGAATTGCAAACAACAAGAACAATTCTACTTAAACTTGAAATAAACTAGCCAGCAGAGATGTGGATTTTCTCAGGATCCTGGATGTTTATGTGTAGTTTCACCTTTCCTGCTGATGGCTGGCTGGATTTTGTGTGGGGAACATCTTCTGAGATATGATTTTAATAATTGAAATTTGAGTTAAGCAGCCACAAAACCCAATGAACAAGACAAGAGGAAAGCAGAGAGCTGGAGGAAGCTCCTGAAGTATGGGGAGAAATGAGAAACTTTCCCCATTAAAATATTTTCATTTGGACATTTTTAAACAATTGAACAGGTCTTACGATCTCTGAACTGAATAAAGAACACAGCTGAGTTTTAGTTCATTACGACAAGATTCTCAAACATTTTTGCTGTAGGTAAAGAAATTACCTTCTCTTTTAATTCATCTACTCTAGAAGTATAATTTTCCAGCTGTGTTTTTGTTAAATTATCGTCAGGACAGAGGAAAGAGAGAGGCTGGAGAGGGAAAGACTATTTATAGCTGATATATAGGTAGGTTCTGCAACAATAAATATTAAAAGCAAATCCAAAACATTCAGCAAAATCAGGGACAGGAATCGATGCATATCATCAAAATGTGTTGTTTTTGTGTAGATTTGTGTGGATTATTAATCCTAGAATTCAAGGAACCGCCATGCTGAGGGTTCCTGTGAGACACAGCTCGTAGCCACGCTCGGCCGTCCATGATTAACGTGATTGATGACTCTGAGAATAAAAGAGGTGAATTCCAGCCTGTCCTCCTTTACTTTTCAAATCATCTGGAAGCAGCAGTGAGACGTGTGAGATGGTGAACACAGCGTGTGATCGTAAC
The DNA here is from genome assembly GCF_019097595.1 of Hemibagrus wyckioides. Classification (NCBI taxonomy): domain Eukaryota; kingdom Metazoa; phylum Chordata; class Actinopteri; order Siluriformes; family Bagridae; genus Hemibagrus; species Hemibagrus wyckioides. Next base: position 907,163 of record NC_080726.1, read on the forward strand.
GCTCAGCTGAACACCGGAAGAACACTGTGTCATTCTCGGCTATAAACCCTGTGATTTACTGAGCACAGACTTTAGAGAGAGCAGCGGTGGGAATTTTACACACTCAGAGCATGTAAAGTGTTGTGTGATGATTAAATGGAAGACTGCGACTGCATTCAACCTCCACAGCAACTGTTCCTTTAAATAATTCATCAGAAAAACAGTGCAGGGAAATGAAGCGCTGTTAACGAATAACGAATTCATTATAAATAAACATCATGACACGAAGCTGCACTGAAGCATAAACTTCTGCTGCTAATTAACCAGGAGACCAACATTCAGCTCATCCTCTTACTGTGTCATGTTACTGTACAGTTCCATCCCAAATACCACAATTCACAACCTACAGAGTGTTTCAGCCAGAAGATTAAATCCACCTGCTTAATCTAGTGGAGGTCCAGAAGAGCTATGAGGCGTGGAGGCCTGGACTCCACAAGAGCTCTGAAGGTGTGCTGTGGTATCTGACCCCAGGACATCAGCAGCAGATCCTTTAAGTCCAGTAAGCTGTGAGGTGGATCAGGCTGGTTTGTGCAGCACATCCCACAGATAGGAATCTGGAGGTCAAGTCAACACCTTCAACTGTTTGTCATGTTCCTCAAACCGTTCCTGAAGAGTTTCTGCAGTGTGTCAGAGAGCATCATCCTGCTGAAAGAAGACACTGACATCAGAGACCAGTGTGTCCATGAAGGGGTGAAGTTGTTCTGCAGCAGGGTTTAGGTAGGTGCTACGTGTCAAAGTAACATCCTCATGAAGTCCAGGAGCTGAGGTTTCCCAGCAGAACACTGCCTCCACCAGCTCACCTTCTTCTTACCATAGTGCATCCTGGTACCATCTCCCCACCATCTCCTCCTAATCAGACCAGGCCTACTCCTTCTACTGCTGCATGGTCCAGTTCTGATGCTCCAGTGTCCAGTGTAGAAGCTTTGGGTGGTGTCCAGGAGTCAGCAAGCTGTGATGCTCTGTGTGATCTGACTCCTTTCTATCAGAGCCAGCGGTCACTTCTTCAGCAGTTTGTGCTACAGGAGCTCTTCTGTGGGATCAGACCGGACGGCTAATCTTCACTCCACACCAGAGAGAAGCTCTGGCCCAGACGTCTAGACATCACAATGTGGCCTTTGATAAAACCTCACTCAGATTCTTACACTCACCCATTTCTCCTGCATCCAACACAACCACCTCCAGAACTGACCGTTCACCTGATGTCTGATAAACCACACCCCCTGACAGGAGCCCAGGTCATCAGAGTTACTCACTTCACCTGTCAGTGGGGTGGATGTTATGGCTGATCGGTGTGTGTGTGTGTGTGTGTGTATTTCTTTGATTGTTTTGCACTAGTGTGTATTGGTTACCACTGGTGTGTAATGTGCATTGGTGTGTATTGCTTTCTGTTGGTGTGCAATGGTGTGTATTCTACTGGTGTGTAATGGTTTCTAATGGTGTGTAATGGTGTGTATTCTACTGGTGTGTAATGGTTTCTAATGGTGTGTAATGGTGTGTATTCTACTGGTGTGTAATGGTTTCTAATGGTGTGCAATGGTGTGTATTCTACTGGTGTGTAATGGTTTCTAATGGTGTGTAATGGTGTGTATTCTACTGGTGTGTAATGGTTTCTAATGGTGTGCAATGGTGTGTATTCTACTGGTGTGTAATGGTTTCTAATGGTGTGTAATGGTGTGTATTCTACTGGTGTGTAATGGTTTCTAATGGTGTGTAATGGTGTGTATTCTACTGGTGTGTAATGGTTTCTAATGGTGTGCATTGGTGCATATTGGTGTTTTTTGGTAAACCGTTTCCTGTTTATTTGTTGGTTTAGTGTCACTACTGATCCTTGTTACAGTTTTGGGGGGAAACGGTTCTAAAGGGTTCTGTGAACGGTTAATGGTTCCATTCTAACCCTCAGAGCACAGAACCTTTAATGGTTCCACTGCAGGAGCAAACATTTATAGTGATCTCAGGAAGTTTTATTTAAATGGTCGCTGCAATAGATGAATAGTTTGGTGGGGCACCATTAAAGACACACACACACACACACACACAGTGGGCTACTCAGCAACAAACTGCCCTAAAACATGGAAACATGAACACAAAAGTAGAAAAAGAAAATAAGATAAAAAGTGGTGATGTCACAGAGCCAGCACAGAGAGAATCAGAGCTGTTGTTGCCACGGCAACGACCAGTATCATCCCACTCTAATCCCATTAAAACACAACGGATTAGACAGATAGATGTACTTTAATAAAAATGTGTTATCTACCTCCTTGTGTGTGTGTGTGTGTGTGTTAAACTAACAATGCCCTTTTTTCTCTCTCTCTTTCTTCTGTGTCCTTATTTTTCCTTCATTCTCTGTCTTTCTTTCCATCTTTTCTTTCTCTTTACTCATTTACTCATCTGCTTTTCTTCAACTTCTCTCTTGCTTTGTCTTTCATCTTTCTTCCTCCTCTGTGCTCTTGCTGCTCTTCATCTTTCATTCACTCTCGCTACTGCAACTATTTCCTATCTATCTGCCTTTCACTTAATTTCCTCTCTTTCTCTCTCTCTCTCTCTCTCTCTCTCAGTAGCTCTGTCCCCAAAATCCCTCCATCCTCTTGTGCTGTGTCTCTCAGTACCATGCTGCTCTGCTGAGATTCCCTCTCTCTCTCTCTCTCTCTCTCTCTCTCTCTCTCTCTCTCTCTCTCCTCTAAAATGAGCCGTTTCCTGTCTAAGTTGGACCCCAGGCGAGTCCAGTGGGGGTCATTCGGCTCCCGTGTCCTCCGCACCAAGCCGGTGGAGTCCATGTTGGAAAGTGAGAGCAGCACTAAATTGGCACGTGTCTTGACGACCTTTGACCTGGTCTCCCTTGGTGTTGGCAGCTGCGTCGGTACGGGAATGTATGTTGTGTCCGGGCTTGTTGCTAAGGAAATGGCTGGCCCAGGGGTCATCGTGTCCTTCATCATTGCTGCCGTGGCCTCCATCCTGTCAGGTGATATCATTCACTTCCTGTTGTAGTATCACTCCTGAGCCTGGCACAGAGCGTGGCACAGACTGAGGTTCATCTCTGTGTGATAAAGATTGTGACATACAGAGTGAGGTATAGAGTGAGGTACAGAGTGAGATACATAGTGAAATAGAGATTGAGGTAGAAAGTGAGATAGAGAGTGAGGTATAGAGTCAATTACAGAGTGAGGTATAGAGTAAGGTACAAAGTGAGGTACAGAGTGAAGTATATGTGGGATACAGAGTGAGGTAGAGTGTGAGGTACAGAATGAGGTATAAATTGAGATACAGAGTGAGGTAAAGTGTGATCAGTGAACAGGGTGGATGTGTGAGCATAGTGGAGTGAAAATGTTTAAAGATAGAAATGTAATGCAGTGAATAAACCACAAATGAGCAAACATAGGGAACATGGGAACATTTTTATTACAGTGGAAAGTTTTATCCACCCATGGAAACACCAACACTACCACCTCCACACACACACACACACACACGCACACACACACGCACACACACACACACACGCACACAGAGTAATATTTATTTATACTGCTGTGATTTATGAGGTCTGAGAGAATGAATAAAATAATATCACTATGAAGTGATCAGTAGAGCAATGATTAAACGATACGAGCGTTCTGTTTATCATGTTCTACTGTCCATACCTTGTGTATCTCGTACCTTGTGTATCTCGTAAATCGTGTATCTCATACCTCATATATCTCATACCTCATGTAACTTGTACCTCGTGTATCTCATACCTCATGTATCTCATACCTTGTATATCTAATACCGTATACCTCGTGTATCTCATACCTCATGTATCACATACCTTGTATATCTAATACCGTATACCTCGTGTATCTCATACCTCATGTATCATATACCTTGTGTATCTCGTACCTCGTATATCTCATACCTCATGTATAACATACCTTGTGTATCTCATACCTCGTATATCTCATACCTCATGTATAACATACCTTGTGTATCTCGTACCTCGTATATCTCATACCTCATATATCTCGTACCTCGTGTATCTCATACCTCATATATCTTGTACCTCGTGTATCTCATACCTCATATATCTCGTACCTTGTGTATCTCATACCTCATATATCTTGTACCTTGTGTATCTCATAACTCATATATCTCGTACCTCGTGTATCTCATACCTCATATATCTCGTACCTTGTGTATCTCATACCTCATATAGCTCATAACTTGTGTATCCACTGTAGCAGAGCCTCTGATGAATTGAGTCTGTTCTCCTGCAGGTGTGTGTTACGCTGAGTTTGGTGTGCGTGTGCCGAAGACGACGGGTTCAGCGTACACATACAGCTACGTGACGGTGGGTGAGTGTGTGGCCTTCTTCATTGGCTGGAATCTGATCCTGGAGTATCTGATCGGCACGGCGGCCGGAGCCAGTGCTCTCAGCAGCATGTTCGACTCGCTCGCTAACCACAGCATCAGCTCCTTCATGATCAGCCATGTGGGCACGCTCAATGGCCTCGGTGAGTGTGTGTGTTAGTGTATGTGTGACTCTGTGTGTGTGTGTGTGAGACTGTGTGTGTATGTGTGTGAGCATGTGACTCTGTGTGTGTGTGTGTGTGTATAAATCAGTATGTACCTATCTATAAAAGAATAAAGGTTTCCATATTCTATCATGATCACACCAGATCCACGTTTTTTCCAAGCTGTAATTATAGTAAATATTCCAGTACTGCATGTGGGAAAGAACACATCTGCTTCCTGTGGATAGACCACGCCTACTTCCTGTAAAAACCATATAAATAGTTGCAGTGAAAGTAGTAAACCTTGTATGTGCATCTAGTACATTTTCACTGTGCAGAAAACTCAAATCATTAAGTTCAAGATCAGGATCAAGTCTGATAAACACCTCTGTTTTAGACTAACTCAGACGTGGGATGGTAAATGGGCTGGTACCTGGGGTGGTAACTCGCCTGGTAACTGGGTTGGTAACTGGGGTGGTAACTGGGGTGGTAACTGGGCTGGTAATTGGGGTGGTAACTGGGCTGGTAATTGGGGTGGTAACTGGGCTGGTAACTGGGGTGGTAACTGAGCTGGTAATTGGGGTGGTAACTGGACTGGTAATTGGGGTGGTAACTGGACTGGTAATTGGGGCGGTAACTGGGCTAATAACTTGGCTGGTAACTGGGGTGGTAACTGAGTTGGTAATTGGGGTGGTAACTGGGCTGGTAACTGGGGTGGTAACTGAGTTGGTAATTGGGGTGGTAACTGGGCTGGTAACTGGGGTGGTAACTGAGCTGGTAATTGGGGTGGTAACTGGACTGGTAATTTGGGCGGTAACTGGGCTAATAACTTGGCTGGTAACTGGGGTGGTAACTGAGTTGGTAATTGGGGTGGTAACTGGGCTGGTAACTGGGGTGGTAACTGAGCTGGTAATTGGGGTGGTAACTGAGCTGGTAATTGGGGTGGTAACTGGGCTGGTAATTGGGGTGGTAACTGGGCTGGTAATTGGGGTGGTAACTGGGCTGGTAATTGGGGTGGTAACTTGGCTGGTAACTGGGTACACAGTGGTCACTTCCCTCTGTCCTGCTGTCACAGGTAAAGGTGAGGAGGCATACCCGGACATCCTGGCCCTCTTCATTGCCGTCCTTGTCACAGCCATCGTGGCTTTGGGAGTGAAGAACTCTGTGGGCTTCAACAACGTACTGAACATCATCAACCTGCTCGTCTGGGTCTTCATGATGATCGCTGGGTTTTTCTTTGTCGACAGCTCCAACTGGGATGAAGGACGATTCCTGCCTTTCGGCTGGTCAGGGGTAAAGACACACCTGTAGCACACCTGTATATGCCCTGTAACACACCTGTATATGCTCTGTAGCACACCTGTATATGCTCTGTAGCACACTTGTAACACACCTGTATATGCCCTGTAGCACACCTGTATATGCCCTGTAGCACACCTGTATATGCCCTGTAGCACACCTGTATATGCCCTGTAGCACACCTGTATCACACCTGTATATGCCCTGTAACACACCTGTATATGCCCTGTAGCACACCTGTATATGCCCTGTAGCACACCTGTATCACACCTGTATATGCCCTGTAGCACACCTGTATATGCCCTGTAGCACACTTATATATGCCCTGTAGCACACCTGTATATGCCCTGTAGCACACCTGTATATGCCCTGTAGCACACCTGTATCACACCTGTATATGCCCTGTAACACACCTGTATATGCCCTGTAACACACTTATATATGCCCTGTAGCACACCTGTATATGCCCTGTAGCACACCTGTATATGCCCTGTAGCACACCTGTATATGCCCTGTAGCACACCTGTATATGCCCTGTAGCACACCTGTAGCACACCTGTATATGCCCTGTAGCACACCTGTATCACACCTGTATATGCCCTGTAGCACACCTGTATCACACCTGTATATGCCCTGTAACACACCTGTATATGCCCTGTAGCACACTTATATATGCCCTGTAGCACACCTGTATATGCCCTGTAGCAGTCCTGTATATGCCCTGTAGCACACCTGTATATGCCCTGTAGCACACCTGTAGCACACCTGTATATGCCCTGTAACACACTTATATATGCCCTGTAACACACCTGTATATGCTCTGTAGCACACCTGTATCACACCTGTATATGCCCTGTAACACACCTGTATATGCCCTGTAGCACACCTGTATATGCCCTGTAGCACACCTGTATATGCCCTGTAGCACACCTGTATCTCACCTGTATATGCCCTGTAGCATACCTGTAACACACCTGTATATGCCCTGTAGCATACCTGTAGCACACCTGTATATGCCCTGTAGCACACCTGTATCACACCTGTATATGCCCTGTAACACACCTGTATATGCCCTGTAGCACACTTATATATGCCCTGTAGCACACCTGTATATGCCCTGTAGCACACCTGTATATGCCCTGTAGCACACCTGTATATGCCCTGTAGCACACCTGTATATGCCCTGTAGCACACCTGTAGCACACCTGTATATGCCCTGTAACACACTTATATATGCCCTGTAACACACCTGTATATGCCCTGTAGCACACCTGTATCACACCTGTATATGCCCTGTAACACACCTGTATATGCTCTGTAGCACACATGTATATGCCCTGTAGCACACCTGTATATGCCCTGTAGCACACCTGTATATGCCCTGTAGCACACCTGTATATGCCCTGTAGCACACCTGTATCACACCTGTATATGCCCTGTAGCATACCTGTAACACACCTGTATATGCCCTGTAGCACACCTGTATATGCCCTGTAGCATACCTGTAGCACACCTGTATATGCCCTGTAGCACACCTGTATATGCCCTGTAGCACACCTGTATATGCCCTGTAGCACACCTGTATCACACCTGTATATGCCCTGTAGCACACCTGTATATGCCCTGTAGCACACCTGTATCACACCTGTATATGCCCTGTAACACACCTGTATATGCCCTGTAGCACACTTATATATGCCCTGTAGCACACCTGTATATGCCCTGTAGCACACCTGTATATGCCCTGTAGCACACCTGTAGCACACCTGTATATGCCCTGTAACACACTTATATATGCCCTGTAACACACCTGTATATGCCCTGTAGCACACCTGTATATGCCCTGTAACACACCTGTATATGCTCTGTAGCACACATGTATATGCCCTGTAGCACACCTGTATATGCCCTGTAGCACACCTGTATATGCCCTGTAGCACACCTGTATATGCCCTGTAGCACACCTGTATCACACCTGTATATGCCCTGTAGCATACCTGTAACACACCTGTATATGCCCTGTAGCACACCTGTATATGCCCTGTAGCATACCTGTAGCACACCTGTATATGCCCTGTAGCACACCTGTATATGCCCTGTAGCAAACCTGTATCACACCTGTATATGCCCTGTATCACACCTGTATATGCCCTGTATCACACCTGTATATGCCCTGTAGCACACCTGTATATGCCCTGTAGCACACCTGTATCACACCTGTATATGCCCTGTAACACACCTGTATATGCCCTGTAGCACACTTATATATGCCCTGTAGCACACTTATATATGCCCTGTAGCACACCTGTATATGCCCTGTAGCACACCTGTATATGCCCTGTAGCACACCTGTATCACACCTGTATATGCCCTGTAACACACCTGTATATGCCCTGTAGCACACCTGTATATGCCCTGTAGCACACCTGTATATGCCCTGTAGCACACCTGTAGCACACCTGTATATGCCCTGTAGCATACCTGTAACACACCTGTATATGCCCTGTAGCACACCTGTATATGCCCTGTAACACACATATATGCCCTGTAACACACCTGTATATGCCCTGTAGCACACCTGTATCACACCTGTATATGCCCTGTAACACACCTGTATATGCCCTGTAACACACATGTATATGCTCTGTAGCACACATGTATATGCCCTGTAGCACACCTGTATATGCCCTGTAGCACACCTGTATATGCCCTGTAGCACACCTGTATCTCACCTGTATATGCCCTGTAGCATACCTGTAACACACCTGTATATGCCCTGTAGCACACCTGTATATGCCCTGTAGCACACCTGTAACACACCTGTATATGCCCTGTAGCACACCTGTATATGCCCTGTAGCATACCTGTAACACACCTGTATATGCCCTGTAACACACCTATAACACACCTGTATATGCCCTGTAGCACACCTGTAACAAACCTGTATATGCCCTGTAGTACACCTGTATATGCCCTGTAACACACCTGTATATGACCTGTACCACACATGTATATGCCCTGTAGCACACCTGTATATACTCTGTAACACACATGTATATGCCCTGTAGTACACCTGTATATGCCCTGTAACACACCTGTATATGACCTGTACCACACATGTATATGCCCTGTAGCACACCTATAACACACCTGTATATGCCCTGTAGCACACCTATAACACCTGTATATGCCCTGTAGCACACCTATAACACACCTGTATATGTCCTGTAGCACACCTATAACACACCTGTATATGTCCTGTAGCACATCTGTAACACACCTGTATATGCCCTGTAATACACCTGTATATGCCCTGTAACACACCTGTATATGCCCTGTAACACACATGTATATGCCCTGTAGCACACCTGTAACACACCTGTATATGCCCTGTAGCACACCTATAACACACCTGTATATGCCCTGTAGCACATCTGTAACACACCTGTATATGCCCTGTAATACACCTGTATATGCCCTGTAACACACCTGTATATGCCCTGTAACACACATGTATATGCCCTGTAGCACACCTGTAACACACCTGTATATGCCCTGTAGCACACCTATAACACACCTGTATATGCCCTGTAGCACACCTATAACACACCTGTATATGCCCTGTAGCACACCTGTATATGCCCTATAACACACCTGTAACACACCTGTATATGCCCTGTAGCACACCTATAACACACCTGTATATGCCCTGTAGCACACCTGTATATACTCTGTAACACACATGTATATGCCCTGTAGCACACCTATAACACACCTGTATATGCCCTGTAGCACACCTATAACACACCTGTATATGCCCTGTAGCACACCTATAACACACCTGTATATGTCCTGTAGCACACCTATAACACACCTGTATATGTCCTGTAGCACATCTGTAACACACCTGTATATGCCCTGTAATACACCTGTATATGCCCTGTAACACACCTGTATATGCCCTGTAACACACATGTATATGCCCTGTAGCACACCTGTAACACACCTGTATATGCCCTGTAGCACACCTATAACACACCTGTATATGCCCTGTAGCACATCTGTAACACACCTGTATATGCCCTGTAATACACCTGTATATGCCCTGTAACACACCTGTATATGCCCTGTAACACACATGTATATGCCCTGTAGCACATCTGTAACACACCTGTATATGCCCTGTAGCACACCTATAACACACCTGTATATGCCCTGTAGCACACCTATAACACACCTGTATATGCCCTGTAGCACACCTGTATATGCCCTATAACACACCTGTAACACACCTGTATATGCCCTGTAGCACACCTATAACACACCTGTATATGCCCTGTAGCACACCTGTAACACACCTGTATATGCCCTGTAGCACACCTGTAACACACCTGTATATACCCTGTAGCACACCTGTATATGCCCTATAACACACCTGTAACACACCTGTATATGCCCTGTAGCACACCTGTATATGCCCTGTAGCACACCTGTATATACCCTGTAACACACCTGTAAATGCCCTGTAACACACCTGTAACACACCTGTAATACACCTGTATATACCCTGTAGCACACCTATAACACACCTGTATATACCCTGTAGCACACCTATAACACACCTGTATATACCCTGTAGCACACCTATAACACACCTGTATATACCCTGTAGCACACCTATAACACACCTGTATATACCCTGTAGCACACCTATAACACACCTGTATATACCCTGTAGCACACCTATAACACACCTGTATATACCCTGTAGCACACCTATAACACACCTGTATATACCCTGTAGCACACCTATAACACACCTGTATATACCCTGTAGCACACCTACACTATATTGCCAAAAGTATTCGCTCACCTGCCTTGACTCGCATATGAACTTAAGTGACATCCCATTCCTAATCCATAGGGTTCAATATGACGTCGGTCCACCCTTTGCAGCTATAACAGCTTCAACTCTTCTGGGAAGGCTGTCCACAAGGTTTAGGAGTGTGTTTATGGGAATTTTTGACCATTCTTCCAGAAGCGCATTTGTGAGGTCACACACTGATGTTGGACGAGAAGGTCTGGCTCTCAGTCTCCGCTCTAATTCATCCCAAAGGTGTTCTATCGGGTTGAGGTCAGGATTCTGTGCAGGCCAGTCAAGTTCATCCACACCAGACTCTGTCATCCATGTCTTTATGGACCTTGCTTTGGTCACTGGTGCACAGTCATGTTGCACAAAGTTGGGAGCATGGAATTGTCCAGAATGTCTTGGTATGCTGAAGCATTCAGAGTTCCTTTCACTGGAACTAAGGGGCCAAGCCCAGCTCCTGAAAAACAACCCCACACCATAATCCCCCCTCCACCAAACTTTACACTTGGCACAATGCAGTCAGACAAGTACCGTTCTCCTGGCAACCGCCAAACCCAGACTCGTCCATCAGATTGCCAGATGGAGAAGCGTGATTCGTCCCTCCAGAGAACGCGTCTCCACTGCTCTAGAGTCCAGTGGCGGCGTGCTTTACACCACTGCATCCGACGCTTTGCATTGCACTTGGTGATGTATGGCTTGGATGCAGCTGCTCGGCCATGGAAACCCATTCCATGAAGCTCTCTGCACACTGTTCTTGAGCTAATCTGAAGGCCACATGAAGTTTGGAGGTCTGTAGCGATTGAATCTGCAGAAAGTTGGCGACCTCTTCGAACTATGCGCCTCAGCATCCGCTGACCCCGCCCCGTCAGTTTACGTGGCCTACCACTTCGTGGCTGAGTTGCTGTCGTTCCCAAACACTTCCACGTTCTTATAATACAGCTGACAGTTGACTGTGGAATATTTAGGAGCGAGGAAATTTCACGACTGGATTTGTTGCACAGGTGGCATCCTATCACAGTTCCACGCTGGAATTCACTGAGCTCCTGAGAGCGACCCATTCTTTCACAAATGTTTGTAAAAACAGTCTGCATGCCTAGGTGCTTGATTTTATACACCTGTGGCCATGGAAGTGATTGGAACACCTGATTCTGATTATTTGGATACTTTTGGCAATATAGTGTATAACACACCTGTATATACCCTGTAGCACACCTGTATATTTGCCCTCATGTGCTGCTACATGTTTTGTATTATTATCATGTAGCATGAAGCATGTGAATGATAATGACGTGAAATAATTAAAGGTGTAATGGTGATGTGTGTGCAGGTAATGCAGGGCGCGGCAACCTGTTTCTACGCCTTCATTGGCTTTGACATCATCGCTACCACAGGAGAAGAGGCCAAGAGTCCTAACACCTCCATCCCCTACGCCATCACAGCATCACTCATCACCTGTCTCACTGCCTACGTCTCTGTGAGTACACACCTCAACACACACATACACACACACACACACCATAACACACCTGCACATACCTACTCACATTTCAACATACACCTGTAAACACAACAATACACACAGCAGGACATACCTATACACCTGTACACAGACACACAACAGTTCACCCTACATAATCCTGAACACACAGTAAACACAAAGTACATTCACACCTATCCACACAAGCAGCACACACCATACATTTTGTAGAGCATGTTTGTTGTGACAGAGAAAGTTTTATTACAGATTATTCCTGTATTCTTCATCTTATCCCTGGTTCACTTCCTCCTTCACATCTGTATTCCTCACCTTCACACCTGCCTGTTAAGAAACTCACTATTTAGCGACTGTGGCTATTTTAGCATGGCTAATTTTAGATTTGAGTACCTTCTCGTGTCCTGTAGGTGAGTGTGATCCTCACCCTGATGGTGCCCTACACCCTGATCGACGCCGATGCCCCCCTGATGGAGATGTTCTCTCAGCACGGGTTTTACTCTGCCAAGTACGTGGTGGCTCTGGGCTCCATCGCTGGACTCACCGTCAGTCTCCTTGGCTCGCTATTCCCCATGCCACGAGTCATCTACGCCATGGCCGGGGATGGCCTGCTCTTCAGGTAAACAAGTAACTTTATTAACACTTGTAACTAACTGTCTGAACCTAAACTGAATTGGAGGCGGGGCTACACACCTTCAGTTTAAGATGTCACAAAATAGACTAAACTTTTAAACCAATCACAATGATGTACATAATATAAAAGAATGATGACATGGTAACCAAAAACATTTAGCTACAGAACTTGCATGGTGAGCTAGTTAGCTAGCTAATGATAAGAATAAACATTGTGGTTGTCATGGTAACATTATATGTGGACAGGTTTTCCTGCTGTGAAATAAATCAGAGAGAATGTAAATGAAAATGCAAGCTAGTTCACTAGCTGTTTATTAGCGTGCTGTCTGAATGAGCTAATTCTAGTGATTTCAGAGACAGCAGAAGGACTTGGAGATGTTTCTAAATCACACTGTAGAGATGTTTTAGTCGTGTACTGGGTATGAAAACGTACTTAATACAAATCAAATGAACTTTAGCGTTTCACTACATTTCCACGTGTGTGGTGTGTGTTGCAGGTTCCTGGCTAACGTGAGCTCGTACACAGAGACGCCGGCAGTGGCCTGTGTGGTGTCTGGGTTCTTCGCCGCCCTTCTCGCTCTGTTGGTGAGTCTGCGTGATCTAATCGAGATGATGTCCATCGGCACACTGCTGGCTTACACGCTCGTCTCCGTGTGCGTGCTGCTGCTACGCTACCAGCCTGAAAGCGACATCCATGGCTTTGTCAACTTCCTCTCTGAGCAGGAAGTGGCCAGGAAGAGGGAGCTAGAGGAGAAGGATGAATACGAAGAAGGTGATGAGTACAACGTCGATGATGGTGGTGGGTGCATCTCGACAAACACCTGTGGCGCTAAGAATCTCCCTTCGCTAGGCGACAATGAGATGCTAATCGGCAAATCAGACAAAACCAAGTCCAGCTACGCGGCTAATCATCCAAACTACGGCACTGTGGACAAATCGACCGGGATCGAGTCTGATGAGACAGAAAACGCCTATGTGCAGAAGCTCAAGAGGCTGATGGGGCCTCGTTATTACACCCTGCGGATCCGCTTGGGGCTTCCGGGAAAGATGGACCGTCCCACAGAGTCCACCGGCCAGACAGTGACTCGCTGTGTTCTCTTGCTCTTCGTCCTAGTCTTCGCGTTCTGCTCCCTAATCACATTCGGCGTGGGTTTCATTGCCGAGGGACAGTGGTGGGCCGTGACGCTGCTCGTACTGCTCGTGATCTTCATCTCGCTCCTCGTCTTCATTATTGTGCAGCAGCCAGAGAACCCGAAGCGCCTGCCCTACATGGCACCGTGCGTGCCGTTTGTCCCCGTCTCAGCCATGCTGGTCAACATCTATCTCATGCTGAAACTGTCGGGCATCACCTGGATCCGCTTTGCTGTCTGGTGCTTTATAGGTGAGTAATGAGTTCCTGAATAAAAACTGTTCTGTTCTCTCCTTCCTGCTCCTACACTGCGCTCTTCTGAGAATTTTACATTAATGCACCGTCAAGACCTGGACACACTGCTGTACACACATCTGTACACACTGACACACACCTGGACACATCTGTACACATACCAAGTCACACCTGCTCACATGCACTTGGACACATCTACACACAAACATACACACCTACATGTGTACTGTATACACATAAACTGAGGACACCTGAACACCTACAGACACACCAAACACCTACAGACACACCTGAACACCTACAGACACACCAAACACCTACAGACACACCTGAACACCTACAGACACACCAAACACCTACAGACACACCTGAACACCTACAGACACACCTGAACACCTACAGACACACCAAACACCTACAGACACACCTGAACACCTACAGACACACCTGAACACCTACAGACACACCAAACACCTACAGACACACCTGAACACCTACATGCACACCTGAACATCTACAGACACACCTGAACACCTACAAACACACCAAACACCTACAGACACACCAAACACCTACAGACACACCTGAACACCTACATGCACACCTGAACACCTACAGACACACCAAACACCTACAGACACACCTGAACACCTACAGACACACCAAACACCTACAGACACACCTGAACACCTACAGACACACCAAACACCTACAGACACACCTGAACACCTACAGACACACCTGAACACCTACAGACACACCAAACACCTACAGACACACCTGAACACCTACAGACACACCTGAACACCTACAGACACACCAAACACCTACAGACACACCTGAACACCTACATGCACACCTGAACATCTACAGACACACCTGAACACCTACAGACACACCAAACACCTACAGACACACCAAACACCTACAGACACACCTGAACACCTACATGCACACCTGAACACCTACAGACACACCAAACACCTACAGACACACCTGAACATCTACAGACACACCTGAACACCTACAGACACACCTGAACATCTACAGACACACCTGAACACTTACAGACACACCTGAACACCTACAGACACACCTGAACATCTACAGACACACCTGAACACCTACAGACACACCTGAACACCTACAGACACACCAAACACCTACAGACACACCTGAACACCTACATGCACACCTGAACATCTACAGACACACCTGAACACCTACAGACACACCAAACACCCACAGACACACCTGAACAACTACAGACACACCAAACACCCACAGACACACCTGAACAACTACAGACACACCAAACACCCACAGACACACCAAACACCCACAGACACACCTGAACAACTACAGACACACCAAACACCCACAGACACACCAAACACCCACAGACACACCTGAACAACTACAGACACACCAAACACCCACAGACACACCTGAACAACTACAGACACACCAAACACCCACAGACACACCTGAACAACTACAGACACACCAAACACCCACAGACACACCAAACACCCACAGACACACCTGAACACCTACAGACACACCAAACACCTACAGACACACCTGAACACCTACAGACACACCAAACACCTACAGACACACCTGAACACCTACAGACACACCAAACACCTACAGACACACCTGAACACCTACAGACACACCTGAACACCTACAGACACACCAAACACCTACAGACACACCTGAACACCTACAGACACACCTGAACACCTACAGACACACCAAACACCTACAGACACACCTGAACACCTACAGACACACCTGAATACCTACATGCACACCTGAACACCTACAGACACACCAAACACCTACAGACACACCTGAACATCTACAGACACACCTGAACACCTACATGCACACCTGAACATCTACAGACACACCTGAACACCTACAGACACACCAAACACCTACAGACACACCAAACACCTACAGACACACCTGAATACCTACATGCACACCTGAACACCTACAGACACACCAAACACCTACAGACACACCTGAACATCTACAGACACACCTGAACACCTACAGACACACCTGAACATCTACAGACACACCTGAACACTTACAGACACACCTGAACACCTACAGACACACCTGAACATCTACAGACACACCTGAACACCTACAGACACACCAAACACCTACAGACACACCTGAACACCTACATGCACACCTGAACATCTACAGACACACCAAACACCCACAGACACACCTGAACAACTACAGACACACCAAACACCCACAGACACACCTGAACAACTACAGACACACCAAACACCCACAGACACACCAAACACCCACAGACACACCTGAACAACTACAGACACACCAAACACCCACAGACACACCAAACACCCACAGACACACCTGAACAACTACAGACACACCAAACACCCACAGACACACCTGAACAACTACAGACACACCAAACACCCACAGACACACCAAACACCCACAGACACACCTGAACACCTACATGCACACCTGAACACCTACAGACACACCTGAACACCTACAGACACACCTGAACATCTACAGACACACCTGAACACCTACAGACACACCTGAACATCTACAGACACACCTGAACACCTACAGACACACCTGAACATCTACAGACACACCTGAACACCTACAGACACACCTGAACATCTACAGACACATCTGAACACCTACAGACACACCTGAACACCTACAGACACACCTGAACATCTACAGACACACCTGAACACCTACAGACACACCTGAACACCTACAGACACACCTGAACATCTACAGACACACCTGAACACCTACAGACACACCTGAACACCTACAGACACACCAAACACCTAGACATACCAAACACCTACGGACACACCAAGACACACCTTTAGACACACACGAACACATTTTAGCACACACCTTGTAACAGTCATACACCTGGATACACATTCACCTGGACACATTTCCATGTCCTTAATTCTGGACAAAGCTACACAACAGCATACAGTCACACACACACACACGCACACACACCTAATACCTGTTTGTCCTTAATAGATGTGTGATTGGCTGCTCTAACAGGACGTTGTGTGAGAGACAGGAAGTATGTCCTGACTTTGTTTCTTCTCCATCTGCAGGTGTGTTGATTTATTTCGGTTATGGAATGTGGAACAGCACTCTGGAGATCACGGCTCTGGAGGAGGAAGCTCACGCCAGCACGTACCAGCGCTACGACATGGGTGTCGACGACAACGTCGCTATTGACGATGACCTTTGCCCTCCGGGAGACTGGAAACCCCAAAGCAGGACCGAGAACCAGACCCGCAGCTCAGAAGAGGTTTCAGATCCTAAAAAGTCCTCGTCATCCCGCAGCAGAGCTAAAAACAAGAACGTGAAGCCCAGCTTCGAGGCTCTGGTGGTGGATGACGACTTGGACGAGCCGCTGGAGTGAAGACAGTCTGAAAATCGTGGGTCCACGGTAACACAAACTCTTGGGCTAGATGATTCCATATGCACTCCAAAGGTTTATTGCGCTTACTGACCTATTTATCTGTTTTTATTTGGTGTTTTAGCCGTAACTCTGTCTGGACGATAGATAAATGACTCCTCCTCCTGCATACCTTTGCACTTTGCTTGCTGTCACACTCCAAAGACGGACGGTCGTTCCTCCACTGCTGTTTCGGGAATTGTATTTTTTAAGTTTAACGTCTCGAGCTGCAGTAAATAATGCACTGTTTCTCTCCCACTAGCTAGCTCATGATCTTCTTCTGAGTGAAAAAACACAGATGAAAGAGTAACGAAGTTCCATCAACGTTAGCAGTTTACAGTGTTCAGCTAAATCATTTCTGATATGTTGCTAACACCTGAACATGACAGGAATTTAGCGAGTCCAGGGATTATCCTCCAGATGAACTCCTCATGACTGAGAACCAGTTGAGCGCTAATGAAACAGGAAGAGAAAGCCTAGAGAATCGACCAATCACGTGTCAGATCTGCTTAATTAGCATGACCGATGAATGTGGTGTGGTGAGACTCCGTGTGTGGTTTTGTTTTGAAATGAAGATGAGAAAACAGCTTTTTGTTTCTCGAAAATTGCTCCATAAATTGATTTTAAAAAATCAAACTCGACTGTAATTGTGTCATCACACAGCGAGTCTAAAAATCAAATCTTACCAATATTCAAATATGAATAAAATGACACAGGGAGGTTGTGTAAGATCATTACAGAAAATCTGACTTCCGATCAGTTCACAAAGTGAATTTGAGTGAGTCTGAGGGTGAAGAGGATGATTAAACATTTTTATCACACAGAAGTACAGCTGCTGATTTGAGCTAATGTTTGCTAGCATTAGCGTCTGACCTCAGTCTTATTAGCTACACAGCTGATTCATGAGGATCTGCTTCCTAGATTTCTGTCTTTAACGAACAGAAACAGTTAAAACTGGATTGCTGTTTGATCACTAAAGATTATTTGATGAAAAAATGAATGAATTTCCGATTTATAAAGCTGTTTCTCATTTTCATCTTGGAACAAAAAGCATCCTGTCCTGACCTGATAGCACCACCACAAATAGCTGTTCACTCACTTCCTGTAGCCACTCGGAGCCATCAATCAGTTCATACGGCTTTCATAGTTTAAACCCAGGAGTCGTGAGGAGCAGAAATGTCTGATCTAAACAGGTTACCGGGTTCCAGTGGATTTCTGCTTTCTTTCCGTTTTGACTTTGGTGCCGTGACCCGAATCTGGAATCTCAGAGGGATGTGGAGACGTAGTTGTGTGATGTGGACTGTTGGGTTTTTTTTTTTCATATTAGACTCTTCCTTCTGTCTAACATCTAGCCCAAGAGGTGGCGCTCTACACAGCCACAGTCTGCTTGTGATTAGTGCCTTCATTTGTCCCGGTGTCTCTGCTCACGTCCGCTTACTTCCGTACGTCTCTGTCCATGTCTTTATTCCGTACGAGGGATGTGGCACGTCTCTGATCATTCCGGGTGTCGAATGGTTTGTGCCTGTTAGCCTGCCATGTTCCACCATCTTCTCACCAGCTGTGTGTGCTAGCATGAAGCTCAACCCCAAACCCCTCCCCTGATCTCACGCCGCATTCGCTCAGATCCAACCAGTGGCGTCTGTAGGAACATAACCCCGCCCCTCATTCAGACCTTCATGCCTTTCATGCATCAGTTTTAGCAAATGCGCAGGTGTGAGATCACGCTCTTTCTGCTGATCGACACTTTCTTTAAGAAAGAGAAGAATGAAAGAAAGAAAAAACTCCACTCTACACACGTGAGGTCCATCAGACAGGAAAAGTTTAGTGTCTAAAGTTGTTTGGGGTTTTTTTCATGTGAGCTGTAGGAGTTTGTCACACACTAAACACATCATATTTCCAGGCCCAAAGCTAAACTCATCCCACCGTAAGAGGCCTTACGCTCTTCAGCCGAAAACACACACACTGTCCGCAGAAACCCTGGAGATGTGAGTGAGTACAGATATAAAATATTCATCTGCAGAATTCTGTGTTCAGCTCCACGGAGGCATGGCTTCGCTAGGACATGCCACGTGTAAGCATTCACATGTAATGTACAAAGCTTTATTTCAGGTTTTGGGCAGTTTGTGCGTATTTGTGTGTGTGTGTGTGTGGTTTCTTGTCCATGTGTGTCGTGTAGCATGTGGAGTTTGGAAATAAAACTTGCGTCGCTGAGAAATTTGCATGTGTGGGAAAAAAACAGAAATCAGTTCAATGGCTGTGTTCCAATCCAGTTTTTAATGCACCCTTGCTGCCTTCCCCTCGGTCCTCATCAGCTGTGTAAAGGTTCTGTTAGCGTATGAGTTTGAGTGAAATGGATTTGATGAGGAATGGGATAGATGCCAGTGCTGGTTTTAGTAACTCTGCTACTAGCCCCCCTGTGTGCTTCAGTCCTCCACAGCACTTTTTTCATTACTAAAGAATGCAGTGTAGGTTTTATCCGTTTAGAGTTACATTAGTGGTTTATTATCGTGGAACTCTGAGGAAATGCTTGTCAAAATCCATCAAGCCAACAGAGTTAGCAAGTTAGCATGCAAAACACCACCGTCTGCTGGAAGTGCACACTCCTGTGAAGTAGACAAATCACACTGAATGAGGGCACGCTAGACGCGGTTTGGGACACATAGCGTGATGCGGCACTTCCTCCTGTTTACAAAGCCAAGGTCTGCAGACGCTGTTTTCCTTCACAACCTGAAATAAAATGGTGTCTGACTACAGAGTGCAAAAAAAAGAAGTGAGGGCACAAAAAGAGGAATAAAGAAGATTTTTTATGATTGTTTCATAAGAAGTTTTAACGCCACTGCATGCAGGATGAAAAAGCCAAAAATCTGAGTGCACAAACACCTGCTTTTATTTTATCAGCTAACAATCACTATGCTTCCTTTACTCAGCACACTGTGCTCTGATTGGTTGAGAGCAGTACACTGTGCTCTGATTGGCTGAGAGCAGAACACTGTGCTCTGATAGGCTGAGAGCAGAACACTGTGCTCTGATAGGCTGAGAGCAGCACACTGTGCTCTGATTGGCTGAGAGTAGTACATTGTGTTCTGATTGGCTGAGAGCAGTATGTGTGCTCTGATTGGCTGAGAGCAGAACCCTGTGCTCTGATAGGCTAAGAGCAGAACACTGTGCTCTGATTGGTTCAGAGCAGTATGTGTGCTCTGATTGGCTGAGAGCAGAACACTATGCTCTGATAGGCTGAGAGCAGAACACTGTGCTCTGATTGGCTGAGAGTAGCACACTGTGTTCTGATTGGCTGAGATTAGCACACTATGTTCTGATTGGCTGAGAGCAGTAATCAAAGATGAAAGAAAGAAAGATTCCAAAGAATTTTGGAATTTATGGCACTTTCAATATAGTTAAGGAATTTATTCATTTTAAGCATATTTGCATATTTTCTGATCGTCACAGCAGCTGACCAATCAGCCGCTTCATTTCTAATCACACTCTGTGTTCTAGCACACTCGTTCTATTCGTATTAAGATTGTGTGATGGACTAAAACTTGCTCAACATTTTCGTGAATGCATTTTGGAATTTTTATGACTCTACAATGTTATAAACAAACACAACACAGGCAATAATATCATCAGGCTTTAAGATACAGATTAGCTAAGACTCGCTACGTCGCCATAGCAGCAGCCTGGCAGGGTAAACAGTGTGGGGTGAAGAAAGCATCAGATCAGTGTCTGATACCTGATGAAATCAAAGCTGCAGGAGTGCACTCGGACGTTTGGAAAACCAAAGCGTGTATTTTTGAAGAGCTCTTTTAGTTTAGTTCTGTGTAGTGTTGTGTTGTGTTGTGTTGCCTGCAGGTGGGTGGAGCCTCCAGCACTGACGCAGCATTTCCACGGGAACAGGAGACAAATATTTTATTACAGATCTATTTAAAAAGAATTAGCCACTGTTAGCACTAAGACTTGGCTAGCGTTTATTTTCTCTATTTCCTGTGGGTGGCACTCTGAGCATTGTGGTGTGTGTGTGTGTGTGTGTGTGTGTTGTTCAGTGAGATCAGCTTCCCAATGTGAACTTGTTCTTTCTGTGCATTTTGGATGTTATTCTTGTATGATTTGAAACAATTCAAAAGAAAAAAAAACGACAAAATATATATCTATATAATCCATATAAATATATATCTCATCTCGTTTTTTTTTCACCATGTGTGGTCCTGCTGCCACGTCACACTGTGTGATGATGTTGTCATGGCAACAATGAAAGCTGTTTATTGCAGACCTGATGATGCGTGGCTCTTCATTTGCCTGCTTTGTGTTGATCTGAGTTCAGTCCTGATCTGAAACACAAACACACTGAGGGGTTAGCAACACAACTCTGGACAGTCCAGCAGCTCCAAATATCCACTAGCAGTCATTATAGTGTGATACAATTTAGTGTGCTGCTTAACTAAACAGAGATAACGCTATTGATCAGAATGGACGCGGTAATACGACAACAAAACAACAGCAAACTCCATCATACGATAACATGAAAGCTAGCTAGCAACTCATTCACTCTGTTTGATTCTACAGTAAAACATATCACAACATGCAGCTAGCCAGATTGCTAGCAAGCTAACTAATGCTTCAAATGTCGCTAGCTAGCAATCTTTATACACTTAGAAGTGTTAAAAACAACAATTTTACACTGATCACTGCATAAAGATGAATATTTATTATGTTTGCTTCGATTTGATCTGAATTTGCTAATTAGCCTTTAGCATTACAGAAAATTAGTTTTAGTAACATTAAGAACTTTACAGTACATGGTATACCGCCTGAGAAAGAATAACATAAATGAGTTACACTAACGTTCTGTTACTGACATTAAAAATAGTTGAGTACAATAAGGTGTTAATATTTGATTAAATTACACACACACACACACACACACATACACACAAAAGTCTCATTGTCATTGCTAATCCGGTGGTCAGTGTCCAGTATGAATTTATAAAATTCATGCTGTCGAAGTGATCGAGTCATACAGTCTCATTTCACCTGCTAACTGTATGAACTGACAATAACACACTTCGAACCTCGGGAAGAGTGTGTGTGTGTGTGTGTGTGTGTGTGAATAAACACTCTTCAACAAAACTGTGTTAAACTTATGAGTCTCTCATAAGACCACATCCTCCCTTCATCCCTGGTTTTCATCTTCGGCTGGTTGTCTGTCCACGATTTCTGGTGCTAGGAAATATTAGCGATATCCCACAGCGTTAGCTTATGCAACAAAATCCTGCACAAAAGGAATATTTTCACGACAAACACGAGGGAAAAAAATCTAAAAACTAAAATCCATAATATGTGAATACTGTGAATGACAACAACAAACCATGAGACGGCAGTGTGTGAGAGCTAATACTCAGATTCGTTGATTACTCAGTTTCCGGCTTCCACACTGCGTTTTTTTTTTTTTTAGCAGAGAGAACTTCCTGAACCTTTTTAGCTGTTTATCTGAAGGTCAAATACTGCTTTAGAGCTAAAACTGTTAGCATTTATCTGGTAAAAATACAGTAGCAGTCTTACAGAAACACCTCACTGCTGCTAGCATCAGTCACAGAGGGAGCAGGGATCCGTTAGCATTAGGCAATTAGCATTGCGATTACAAGTATGCAGCTAGCATTGCGATTAGCATTTTATGCAGTTAGCATCGCGATTATGATTATGCAATAACCATAACGATTAGCACTATGCAGTTAGCTTTGCCTTTAGCATTGCGTTTAGCGATATGCAATAATTAGCACTATGCAGTTAGCTTTGCGTAGCATTGTACAGTTAGCACTGCGTTCAGCACTATGCAAATCTCTCTCTCTCTCACACACACACACACACACACACTTAGTATCTGATCCCTGCAGGTTAAATTAGCTGTTCCACTTGTTTTAAAATTCTTTTTTAAAGATGCTATTTTTCTACTATAGATTTGCAGGGTTTAGCAGAATATTGTTAGCCTCATGTTACATTGTGATTCCTGCAGTTGTGCTAATAAAGGTGAAGTCTGTAGTGGTTCAGATTAGCATAATGCAGATGGAGCAGTGGTTTCCTCATCCCCACAGCGACACGCGTTAGCATTCCTTGCAGCATTACATTAGCAGTACACGCAGTACTCTCACAGCTAGTCAATTTTTAAAGAAACATACCCAAAAATCTTTATGGTGCTAATAATAAAAGTTAGCAGAAGATCTGCTGCTGAAGGAGTGCATATCTAGCCTTACTACCAGCACTGAAATTCTGAGGTGATCACAGGCATTGCTGGAGTTTTAGAGTTAGCATCATGATTAGCATTGTTCATTCTGCACATTAATAAATACCTGAAGCTCAACTGTGTAATATTTTTCAATTAAAGATTTCTAGAGTTTTATTCTAGGAAAGAGGATGAAGCGTAAAACCCCGTAAAGTCTCTTCATTTCATTTCACCAGCTAATGCTAGGCTAATCCATCAACTTGTCAAGCTACTATTTTTATTTTAAATAAAGATTTTTTTAGTAATAGTAACACGTAAAAACAAAGAAAATTCAATTAAAGATCTATTCTGCTATACAAACATTCTGAGAAGGTTCTTTTAAGGTTCTTTTTAGATTGATTAATCTTCATGTTTTTATGAATGTAGTGTAGCTTGTGTTTTTTCCCGAGTGAGTAAATGTCTCCAGAGGAAACACCGTCCACTTCTCCAGCTCGATCCTAACATCCTGTCCAGCGTCCACCTCAGTGCTTCCTAGCAACTCTGCAGTTTGTCCACAATCTGACCCGAGCTTCAGAAGAGACTCATGTGATAAAAGAATCACTTTTTATTTCATTAATAAAATAAAATAAAAAAACGAACAAACAAACAGGTGTATTGTAATAAATAAGCAGGTCTGGAGCTGTTTTTGAGTTTTGTTTTCTATCAAAAAAAAATAGAAAAATACAAAAAAAAAGACTTTAAAATTATCAACATTTACAATTATGAGCAAAACTGTTAGCAACACTTCAGTTTATTTATATATATATATATATATATATATATATATATCAGGCATAACATTATGACCACCTGCCATAACAGCCAAAACAGCCCTGACCCGTCCTGCACTGTGTATTCTGACCCCTTTCTATCAGAACCAGCATTAACTTCTTCAGCAGTTTGATCAACAGTAGCTCGTCTGTTGGATCGGATCACACGGGCCAGCCTTCTCTTCCCACGTGTATCAATGAGCCTTGACCGCCCATGACCCTGTCACCGCTTCACTACTGTTCCTTCCTTGGACCACTTTTGATAGATACTGACCACTGCAGACCGGGAACACCCCACAAGAGCTGCAGTTTTGGAGATGTTCTGATCCAGTGGTCTAGCCATCACTATTTGGCCCTTTCGGTCAAACTCACTCAAATCCTTACGCTTGTCCATTTTTCCTGCTTCTAACATCAACTTTGAGGACAAAATGTTGACTTGCTGCCTAATATATCCCACCCACTAACAGGTGCCATGATGAGGAGATACTCAGTCTTATTCACTTCACTTGGTACTGGTCATAATGTTATGGCTGATCGGGGTATATATGAGATCTACTTATATAAAATTTGTCAAACCTCAATAACACCACAGTAAACAATACAATAAATCAGATATGAAACATACAGAACCTTAAACTGCTAAAGTGTGAACACAGGTGATGTGCTGTGTAGTTACTGCTCATTGTTTTGACTTTAAGAACTTTATTTCCAATTAATATCTTCTTATATCAGCTGAATATTGATCGTATTTTCACTCATTAATTAATACAAAACTATTCAATGTAATTTCCCAACACAGTACAGTTTATCAGTCAGACTAATGGAGTGATTACACTATGTAACACGATTTTTGTTCCTGAAAAATTTGTTACAAAAACACACATCTAACGAGTGTTAATTGACTAAAACACAATCAGAGGTACTGCACTGTTTTATCAGAGGATTATAGATTCTGAATGTTAAAGTGTTTAAGTATTAGGAGTCAAAAAATTTTTTGGAAAAATAACAAGCTAGTGTCACTGAACAGCAGGTTAATAAATCCAAACAACTTAAACACACAGTCTGAGTGAGGCTAGAGAGCTGGAAATAATCGATTATTATAAATGTAGAGACAATAGCTGCGTCCCAAATCTCATAATTATACACACTGTATAGTCCAAAATCCAAGAAGAAGCAGAAGAAGTGGACTTTAGGTCCAGGATGATGCTCTTATTTTTATTCGAATGATCTGAGTGTGAATGTTGGACACTTCTTGAACTTGACACTCACAGCTGTGCTTACGCAGAGGAAAGAAGGGCGGGGCTACCAGACGATAAGCTAAATGAGAAAAAAGTCCAAGATGGTCCACGACACTGCGGTGGACGGGACGGCTTAAAAATGTCTGTTAAACTAGCTCACTGTCCATCGACTGTGAAACGGCTTCTACTTCCTGTTAGTAAAACTCCATCTGAGAGGATACGACTCTTTACACATTCATACACTAGACGCTAGAGTACAGAGGGCATAGTGTAAGTGTGTATTAATCATTTGGGACGCAGCTAATCATTTAGTGTAACACAGTGTTATTCATCTGAAATCACCAGTTCAGTTATAGACTTCTAGATTATTAAACTGGTATTAGACTGGTCTGAGTGAAAAAGGTTGGTATAACTGGGTTGATTACGATTCACAGACCTGGCAACCCTGATTCTTTATTACTGACAGCAAAAGTCCAGAGTGTAACTAAAACAGGAAGTAGAATTGCTTTTTTTTGTAAGTATTATGTATTGATGATATTACACTCATGAATACAGGAGTGTAAATAACGTGTAGAAAATGTCCCACATGATCTGACTTTCCTCCTTGTAGGTCACGTCAAGTCCACCGATCATTTTAACCACCATTACACTGTCAGAAGTCTGTATGTAATTTAACTGCAGGTTAATGAAGATGAGTAAAAAAAAGTAAAATCTATTTACAATGATTTGAGAGAGAGAGAGAAAGAGAGAGAGAGAGAATAGGAACATCAGACGTGTGCGGTCTTGGCATGGTTGCCAGTGGGCGGAGTCTGGTTGGTGGGCGGATCCTGTTTGGAGTAGTAGGAGTAGCGGTTATTTTGGCGGTATGAAGGGGTGGAGTCAATGGAGCAGCAGGTGAGGATACAGCCTCCCAGGAGAGACAAAGCCCCGCCCACCCACCCGGAGTACAGAGAAAAGCCGAAGGACATCAACCCGAGTTCCTGGTGAGCTCCGATCGGGAACCAGATGGTGGACACCAGGCAGAACATGGCTATAGGAACACACACGGAGAAAATCAATCAAACTCTGGTAGTAATTCAACACTCTCTACATGAGCACTGAGCACCCTCAAATTATCCAGGTGTGTACAGGTGTTAGCAGTGTTGACTGAACACTACACAGTGGGGTGCAGTTCTTAATTAATTCTTTGACTACACACTGAGGATTTACTGAATACTGTCAGGGGAAAACACTGCAGGTGATCATAATCATATACAGGTGTGTGCAGGTGTTTAGTGAACAGTGCAGGTGTTTATGGTATCCAGGTGTGTGCAGGTGTTTATGGTATCCAGGTGTGTGCAGGTGTTTATGGTACCCAGGTGTGTGCAGGTGTTTATGGTATCCAGGTGTGTGCAGGTGTTTAGTGAACAGTGCAGGTGTTTAGTGAACAGTGCAGGTGTTTATGGTATCCAGGTGTGTGCAGGTGTTTATGGTACCCAGGTGTGTGCAGGTGTTTATGGTATCCAGGTGTGTGCAGGTGTTTAGTGAACAGTGCAGGTGTTTAGTGAACAGTGCAGGTGAAGCCAAAGCCAAAGTGGGTGTTCAGTTAAAGTAGGTAAAATTCCCATCTGGATTTCTACAGGAAAGCTTCTTTTCCTCCTAAGTGAAGTGGACTAATCACACAGACTACTGTAGAAGGTACATCACATGCTTTACTGGGCATCAGATAGAACCCAGTACTAGCTAGTTCCCTTACTAGCCTGTAGAAGTTAAGAGTGACCCTGGGAATAAGACAGCACTGTCCAGAACATCCGGTCTGTTAGAGAGTCAAATATTTCCTGACCTAAACTGTCCAAATTTGGTGATTAGTTCAAGAGTACGATAAACCTGACTGTATTTAATGGTGTGTTTACGCGTGTGTGTGTGTGTTTGCTTACCCACTAAGAGCACCAGGACTCCTCCGATGGCCGAGCGTTTGTTCTTGTCCTTCACTGAATCGTCTCCCAGATGGATGCAGGGCAGGGAGGAGAGCAGGAGCGCTGCGGCGGGTAACCCCAGGATACACGCTGAGATCATGAGCGCTCGGCATGTCTGGATATACACTACAACACACACACACATACACACACACACTCCAGTAAGGACGCTGAAACAGATTCTAACTACAGTGTTAACTAGTTCTTTTTACTGACCATATTAACTTAGATAACTAACTAAAGTTACTACTGCAGGTCATCAGACACACCACAGAGACTGTACACACATTACAGACTGTACAGATAACACACACACACACACACACCTTCTAATTCATATAAATAACACACACACACACACACACACACACACCTTCTAATTCATATAAATAACACACACACACACACACACACCTTCTAATTCATATAAATAACACACACACACACACACACCTTCTAATTCATATAAATAACACACACACACACACACACACCTTCTAATTCATATAAATAACACACACACACACACACACACACACACCTTCTAATTCATATAAATAACACACACACACACACACACACACCTTCTAATTCATATAAATAACACA